>NC_060124.1:98140559-98443589 GCF_021461395.2 Schistocerca americana | reverse complement strand
ATTTTGAAATAAAACTCACTATATGTGTGTGATTAAGAGTAGCTGTTGCAGTGGAGTAGAACACAGTTCCTCTTCTTACTGAAATATTTCAGTGAAATGATTTGAACAACCTTAGTCCTGAAAGGGAAGTTAGACAGGTGCTTCTTGGATACGTCTCCCAATGCTGATAACTGTTAAAGGATCTAAGGTGTTGATACCTAGCGTTAAGTGTGTGACTTGTGTGTGAGGGACAGATGATAGTAAGTGAACTACTTTGGACAACTGTTTAAAAATATATATCGATTCATGTTTCAGTGTATATAATAACATTAGCCTCATTGAATGTCGGTGTCAGGAAGGTAAGAGTGCTGAGGTGCGAGGTGCACCACATGTAGCTTCTGAACGCAGTTGTTAAACGTACAGCTAATTAATAGTTCTTGCTACAGTAATAGAAAGGACACTAACGTTTAATTTTTGATTAGTTAGTTACTTAGCTAGTTACATGTTACGTAGATCACCAGAACGATCCTTTTGTCGAAATGATGTAGAACACCTCAGTTGAAAGGTATTCGTGATACTGATTACCGTTAACATTGATGTACACGTTATTTTTTAGTCCTATTCGTGCCACTACACTCAAAAAGAGTCTTTTTTATTTTTACAACATAGGAATTTTTGAATAGAAATTCGTCTATGGAACAGAAGGAGTTGTCCAGAATAAATGATTTTAGGTTAAATTTAAAACTTGCTTTGCTACCTGTCAGACATTTTATGACATTGAGCAAACAATTAGAGTTTTTGTTCCTGCAGATTGAACTCCTTCCTGAGCGACTCACAGATTTAGTAACTGGTAAGAAAAGGTAATTTTTTCGTCTAGCCTTGTAAGCGCAAATGTCAGTATTTTTTTGATGAATTTTATCTGCCTATGTATGTATTGTGATTACACATATAAAACGCCCAACTTCTTGAAGAGGTACTTACAGGACGACTGTGGGCGAAGACCACTCCTTATTCTTACTGATCACTTTTGTGTAATTATTATTTTCTTTCTGAGCGATGATTTACCCTAGAAAACCATTCCATAATACATTACTGAGTGGAATAATGCAAAATATGTCAAAGTTGCATCACTTGTTTCCAGGACTAGCAATTACACGAAGAACAAAAGTAAGTTAATGTAACTGTTTCAGAAGCTCAGTAGCATGCTTCTTCCGGTTCAGTTTCTCATGAATATGAACACCCAAAAACTTGGAGCATTCTGCCCAACTTACTGACTCCGGTTCATGTGCTACATTCGTCATTGGTATGACGGTATTTGTTGTACTGAACTGAATATGGTGTGCGCTCTCAAATTGCATTCTGGCTAATCGGATTCATTACAGAAGTAGTTCGTCTGCAAAAAGTACCACTTTTGCTTCCTGAATGTATAATGGCAGGTCATTAACATAGTATACGAGGAATTCCCCTCTGAGAATTACCCCCCCCCCCCCCCTCCGCCATCATCAGAGTTTTCCACTTTTCCAACTCTGCCTGTATTATTTAGCACAACTTTTAGCATTCCTCCTTATTTGTGATCTAAACCTGTTGTATTTAAAGCCGTCTGTTTCTCAAAACTTAATTTTGTCTTGGAGTGTAGCATGATCCATACTTCCAAACGCCTTGGACAGATCACAAAATATGCAAACTGGTGATATTTTATTACTTAAGGATTGCGATATTTGGTGGATAAATGTGTAAATAGGGTTCTCAGTTGAGTAGCCCTCATAAAGTCCAAACAGAGATAAACTAATTAAATTATTTCGATGTAAATGTGAGACTGCTCTTGTGTGCAATACTTTCGCGGACATTTTGGAAAATACGTCAGAACGGAAATTGGGCAGTAAACATTTAAGTCTTTCTTGTCACCTTTATTGTGAAGAGGATTAACAATAGCGTACTTTAATGCGTCGGGAAAAATTCCCTGTGGTAGTGATGCATTACATATGTTACTAAGGACATTACTCATTAAGTTTAGCAACTTTTCTGGAATTCTGTTTGAAATTCCATCAAGGAAATAGGAGCATTTGTTTTTCACAAGTTTTATTCTTCTCTTAATTTTAGTAGACGATGGTGGTACGACTTGTACTTGCTTGAAGTTTGGTTGAGGGACATTCTTGGTTTATTGTCTTGCTACTTAAACTGAACGATTACATCCTACTTACGGTGCCACATTTAGAAACTGGTTTTTAAAAGGTACTTGGAACTTGTGAGTTATCAGTCACAATATTATGATTTAGATTGTTGTGGTATTTTGTTCGCTTACTGGATATCCTGCCTCCCGTTTCACAATATACTGCATCATTAACTTGTGTCAGGATGTGTATACTTTCGCACATTTTAATAAACGTCCTTAAAATATAACAGCATTTTGTAGCATGTAAGTCATTTCAGATCTTTACTTATTCTAACCTTTATATAAATTTTCTCTTCCTCTTACATGAAATTTTTAATTCCCTTACTTATGTATGGTTTGATTGCTTTTGTAATGGGTAACTTTCTACGGAAGTTAGTTTAAAATATTGATACAAATTTACAACGAAATAAGCTGAATCTAATATTGCCATCTCTTTCCGAATGTGTCGTATCCAATAGTACCTCTTTCAATGACTCCAAGAACAGTGTAATCTGTTGTCATTAAAATGCCTCACCGCTTTGTATAAACCTCCCTCAGGGCTGCAGGGTGCCATATTATTTCCTTTAATTGTGCGTCACGATCAGGTAGCCCATTACCAATTGGGTACACATTTACAGTCTGAGCGTCGTCTATTAAAACATTATCAGTCAGTGACTTGCTATCTTGCTACACGCGAGTTCAAAAACTGACTACTGGAATTAGAATGAAAGACCCCGAATAATGATTGCAGTTAATTTTAACGGTCTCCATCTCGTAAGAAATCTACAATGAAATCTCCACCGTCCACTAGCTATTTCTTTATGTCTGACAGAGAGTTCAATGTTGCATCTAAATCTGTCATAAATAGAACTAATGTTCTTAGTTGAGTCATACGTCTTTTAACTGACTATTGGTCACAAACATCTGCCTGGAAGCTTGTACCACTTGCTGCAATGGGTAATAATGGACGAATTAGTTGAAGCGGGAAACGTTTCGATTGTATCTCTCCAAATCGCATCACTCCACGTGTATTATTTGATAATATTTGTGGCACTAATACAAAATTATTTTTACAGGCTGTTGGTCAGATGTCGATATTTGAAGCAGAGACACGAAAGCATCAAAAAGTACTAGAAGGTTAGTCTTTCGTGTGGCACATCAGGTAACTTTTGTTGACCGCTGCACTACGCGTCAGAGTGGCACATATACACTCCTGGAAATGGAAAAAAGAACACATTGACACCGGTGTGTCAGACCCACCATACTTGCTCCGGACACTGCGAGAGGGCTGTACAAGCAATGATCACACGCACGGCACAGCGGACACACCAGGAACCGCGGTGTTGGCCGTCGAATGGCGCTAGCTGCGCAGCATTTGTGCACCGCCGCCGTCAGTGTCAGCCAGTTTGCCGTGGCATACGGAGCTCCATCGCAGTCTTTAACACTGGTAGCATGCCGCGACAGCGTGGACGTGAACCGTACGTGCAGTTGACGGACTTTGAGCGAGGGCGTATAGTGGGCATGCGGGAGGCCGGGTGGACGTACCGCCGAATTGCTCAACACGTGGGGCGTGAGGTCTCCACAGTACATCGATGTTGTCGCCAGTGGTCGGCGGAAGGCGCACGTGCCCGTCGACCTGGGACCGGACCGCAGCGACGCACGGATGCACGCCAAGACCGTAGGATCCTACGCAGTGCCGTAGGGGACCGCACCGCCACTTCCCAGCAAATTAGGGACACTGTTGCTCCTGGGGTATCGGCGAGGACCATTCGCAACCGTCTTCATGAAGCTGGGCTACGGTCCCGCACACCGTTAGGCCGTCTTCCGCTCACGCCCCAACATCGTGCAGCCCGCCTCCAGTGGTGTCGCGACAGGCGTGAATGGAGGGACGAATGGAGACGTGTCGTCTTCAGCGATGAGAGTCGCTTCTGCCTTGGTGCCAATGATGGTCGTATGCGTGTTTGGCGCCGTGCAGGTGAGCGCCACAATCAGGACTGCATACGACCGAGGCACACAGGGCCAACACCCGGCATCATGGTGTGGGGAGCGATCTCCTACACTGGCCGTACACCACTGGTGATCGTCGAGGGGACACTGAATAGTGCACGGTACATCCAAACCGTCATCGAACCCATCGTTCTACCATTCCTAGACCGGCAAGGGAACTTGCTGTTCCAACAGGACAATGCACGTCCACATGTATCCCGTGCCACCCAACGTGCTCTAGAAGGTGTAAGTCAACTACCCTGGCCAGCAAGATCTCCGGATCTGTCCCCCATTGAGCATGTTTGGGACTGGATGAAGCGTCGTCTCACGCGGTCTGCACGTCCAGCACGAACGCTGGTCCAACTGAGGCGCCAGGTGGAAATGGCATGGCAAGCCGTTCCACAGGACTACATCCAGCATCTCTACGATCGTCTCCATGGGAGAATAGCAGCCTGCATTGCTGCGAAAGGTGGATATACACTGTACTAGTGCCGACATTGTGCATGCTCTGTTGCCTGTGTCTATGTGCCTGTGGTTCTGTCAGTGTGATCATGTGATGTATCTGACCCCAGGAATGTGTCAATAAAGTTTCCCCTTCCTGGGACAATGAATTCACGGTGTTCTTATTTCAATTTCGAGGAGTGTACATGTCACTTAGTCCGCATGTCTCTGTCAACAATGGCAGAAATTTTCTACCGATCGTCCAATTCCTTTGCGATGGATACCAACTCTTTGATGACGGAGTCGTTCGGCAACCACTCTGTGAACTTCCTCATCGCCAGGAAATCTGTGATTTGCTGCTAATCAGTTCCCCAATTGCCTGGACAACATCGTCTGTGGTCGATGTCTTCCGTATCAGCTTCACTCACGTCTGGGAAATCTTGGTAATGTTGTTGGCACCATTTCACTGCGAATGGAGGCAACGTTGCCTTTAGTACAAATACATCCACATTTTCACACTGAATCTGTGTGATATTTAGGCACTGTAGTGTCCCACGCATTTTAACTTCGGAGTAAGTTTCGAGTTGTCACGCCATTTCACTTTCACACTTTAATGCACCTATTGCTATCATATCAGAATGGTGCCTACAGGAAATGCATAGCATGTGTTTGACAATGTGCCACTCTTTTAGGGAATGGTCTTAGCATGGAACGACATGTATAACGCGATTTTTGAAGTCCCGTCGAGTTTAATCTGAGGTAAAGACCCGTGAGTATTTTTTCCGTAATGCTGATTCGAGAGAAGACGATGGGCAGCTTTTGTACAGATTGATACTTGCTTCAGTCGAGATTCTCCTACGTTTCCGCTGTCTCATTTACTGACCCCGTTTCTGTAGGATAAAAGAGCCAGTGATTCATGGAACTGTCATCCTAGCTAAATTTTCAGAAAATTTGCTACTTTTGAAATGGGAACGGAATGCTATAAACGTGAATTACCTACCTTCTGAAGAAGTGAAACAAACGTATTGGGCAAATTATCCACCGTCATATATTTATCTGCGTTGATAATGGAAGTTTACCCATTGCATCACAAATATTTTCCCCTTAGTGGACTCTATATATTTAGTCTTTTACACTTTTCTCAAAATAATATAATCTTTATGTTAATTATTTTATAAACCTCACCTTATTGTTTATTGAGGTCATGAATAGTGAAGATAGTACTCCTTTAAAAGTTTGTATTGGTGTGGCATCACCGCCGAAATATGGGCATGTGCAACACCACTAGACATTTCTCACACTCAAACCGCATATCACTTTTCTTCTTCCTTTCTTTGCACGCTACACAATTTCTGGAGAGTGTTTTAGTGATGGGATTGGGAGGGGGGGAAAAACTTTAAAAAACCTGAAAACGACTGCTTTCAACTCAAAAAATATCAGAAGGAATAAAATGTTTTGTACAGCGCCAAATAGATCGATTTTTCAGCTTTCTGATGGTATATATCACGCCATCTGTTAATAGAGAAAGAGAAACACTTAGAAGAAGCTATAGCTGCTAGGCCGGTCTCACAGCCGGCAGTGTAATAACAGACTTGAAACCTGCTGCCGGCTGTATTAGTCAATGGGTCAAAATCGAATTTGAACCAGGAAAAGGTGACATGAGGAACTCTTAAGAAAGTAAATGACGAATGAAAGTTAACACTACGCCGTAATTTCGACGCCAAAATTTTGCTTGTCGCGAGATGGGGATATAACCAGTTATCACATCTGTTCACGCCTCCAGAACGTGTCCATGTTTTTAATATCACTTATGAAATGCTCCAACCAAAGATTTCCATTTCCCGAAGAGATAAAAAGATCCCTATGGGGTATATGGACGAGACCGCCAAACGAACTGCAGTACTGAAGAATATCGTTTATCTCCCCTTACAAATATAGTTAATTTGAATTAAATACGCTCGAATGAACGGAAATCATTGACGAGAAAAGATCTAATATTATTCAGGCACAAGTCTTTCAGAAGTGATGAACCTGCAATACCGCTATGGCTCATATTTAAATTTAAAGTAGGCACCCACAAAAATGTAAACAATCGTTTCCAGTAGCTGTACATTTCCTTAATTAAACGTCTACTGCACAGCTTACATTGTTGTGTTAGTTTTTCGAAAAAAGGGTAAAAATCTCACTCATTTAGAGACCAATGTGTCACTGAAATTATCAGCACTTTGTCGTGACAAAATCCAGGTGCCTATGTGAGGTTGAAATTTATTTTATAAAGGTCAGTCTACAGGAATATACAAACAACGGCACAATGATGTGTAGAGCTTATTGTAACTAGGTATGAAAGGACTTTTATTTATTAATTTGTTATCTGTTGGCTATGACAAACCAGCGTAACTACTACAGAAAAAGCAAGGTATAATTTTAGAATATGTTCTTCCATGTTACATAAATTGCAGCATAATACGTCGCTCTTCTGCTTACAGACAGATGTTGTAAATTCTGTATGTCTAAGAAAAAAACAACTACAATATTAATCAATTAACCTGGGCAAGATACCAGTACGGGTTGTCTATCTAACGACTTTGTGGGACGACAAAATACTGAGTTTCAACATCTCGTTGTGTTATTGACCGAATTAACAACATAGGATGCTGCCATAACCTTCTCATTAAGGGCAATGATTCTAGTTTAAGATTTAACAGTAGTGTATAAAACCGCGCGGAGTAGCAGCGCGGTCTCAGTCGCCTCGCCACGGTTTCACTGCTCTCCCTGTGGAGGTTCGAGTCCTCCATCGGGCATGTAAGTCTAGGAACCGATGACCTCAGCAGTTTAATTACATAGGAGCTTACCACAAATTTCCAATTGTATGACTATTGCAGTTAGAAACTATGTACATCGAGGGAGCGTATTTCGCAGCAAGCAAAATACCCTGACAACATGAGAATGGGAGTACTTAGCTACTTCCAACAACCACTAGACATAATTCCAAACCATTCCGAAAATTATTCCACCACTGACAGCCCCACAAGATGCGGAAAGTCAAACAAAATCGTGTACTACATTTTTGCAGTTCATGCAGTAAAAGCATCAGGCATGAAGATTCAATTCAGCAACTCTGTACTACAATTTCTTTTCGCAACAAACTATCGTACAAACTATTTACCTACACCATTGTATGTACCTGCAAAATTATCATTGTACGACACAACATTGATATACGTGAAAAATTAGTTTTTTCTTCAAACGAGGCGTAAATTACTCATACTGTACTCATCCAGCGTTTCATAATGAAAGCACTTGGAGACTTCGAACAAATTGTAAACGTAATTTCCACCCTCTGCTAAACTTTATATCACTAACATGCGTAACGTCAAATATATATCAAACGTTTGGAGGCGTTTTAAATAAGGGAGTTAGATTCTTTAAAGAATTGGGAGCGAGGCATTACTGCTGATGACAAAATACATGTTACTTATTTTGTCTCTAATGCATCCTAATTTTAGTAGATTCATATGTGTACCTGCCAAACAATTCACATCTGAAGTGCTCCAGTTACCCCACACTCTAATTCAGTTGTTCCTTAACACTCTTTGTTTAACAGTCTAATAATATCAAATACGTTACCTTAAAACTAATAAGCATCATAAAATTTCTGTCATGACCTGATTGGTCCTCGTTTATCATTCTGTAGATAATTTTAGTACAACATTGAACCAATTTTGTACCGTGATCAGTAAGGATAAATATTCTTGTTACAAATCTGAGCATTACGTCATCGTATCAGCACAAGAAGCGTCAGTTTGTATCACATACGACTGGTACCGAGATTGGTTTATATGGAGAATTTGCCTATGTCTTGGTTATTGATTTCTTTCTAATTCATAGTAAATTTATTGTTAGTTTAATAACGCTTTTTGTTTCATTCCCTGCGCTTCTTGTGTACCCACACAAGGGGAGCGTACTAACTGGTGCACAACTGTTTGTGCACTGTGTGTCACACAATAAAAAAGTATCATTTCAACGAAAAGTGGAAATGTAGAAAACATAAGGTACTGAGTTGATGCTAGAAGAAATAAGAGATTCGTATTTTTTATCGCCTTTTGTACACTAGATGACACCTGGCGTCCCTTAATGGCTGTACACGATGAATCAATAATTACCAGGTGAAATTTATTGTATTTCTGATGTCGAGGTGGCAGCAGTATTTCTGTTACTGCTGTGGACACGGCACGTGGCAGAAAAAAAATAGTTGACAGGTGAAGGCACGGACGGAGCTATGCGATTGGATTACGGAGCGGAGCCGCGTTAAAACGATAATAGCTGAGCCAGATAAATTGAAAATAGTGGTTAAAGCAATAAGCGATGCCCACTCTCGCTAATCACGCAATACCACCGCGGCCACCGGCAATTCGTCAACATATCGGTTACGGGCGGGCCTGTTCCGGCCGTTACAAGTTACGGCCACCATGCGTGGGCGAATGTGTATTAAATCGCTTTTATATCCCAGTGTTTCCGAATTCCCCATCTACGTTATTTCCCAGTATGGACGCCTGATATTAAAAGTGGTAGCCCATGTCAGGGTACAATTTGTTTTTGACAAAGAATGCCGAATAGTAAGCTCCGTTTAGTGCAATGCTTCTATGGACACTTGATTGCGTACGTTTTACATTGACGTCAGCAAGCACGTCAATGGCAATAAATTCAATCGTCATCTTTCCCATTCCTGTCAGTGTATCCCTTCCGTCAACCCCTCTATACCTCTTATTGTTATGCAGTTCTTTATTTCCTTCTTCGAGGCCACTTGCCCCTCTTCTTTCGTCTTTGTTTACTCATCTCACTCTTTGGGCTCCTGCATTTAGGACTACTAACGTATCAGTCTGTAACTTGATATTAGTATATCAACCATTTTTTCTTGTTCTTTCTTTATCGGTAGTGAAAGCTCGGTTTGCCATTTTTCTTCCAAGCTCAAAATTTAGTCACAAAAGGGGATTTTTTGTCCATTATACTTACCACCCAATAGTATCATCGTGTTTAATTTCTTGTTGTGAAAGCATCTACCGCGTTGTTACTGAGGTTGTGTTACGTATCTCACCATTTTAGTATTGGAGAGAATTCAGGAGGTAAGAAATCTTAGAGGAAGACCAAAAGATGAATGCAGTAAGCAGATGCAAAATTGCTGTAGTTATTAGGAGATGAAGAGGCTTGCACCGCATTGAGTAGCGTGGACAGCTGCATCAAACTACTCGCGATGGAGCTATGAAAGAATAGCATCGTGTGCCAGGAGTTCCACATCGAAAATATTCAGTTTATCATAGTTTTAGGTGAACGGAGTTTTATTTATTTATTTTTTTCTTTTTTTACTGGTTGTGTGATAGAGGATCACTGCTTTGGGCTGCATGCGTCCCGCTGGCTGGACACCCCTACTTTAGAGCTTCCATCACAAGAATTATGACTGCAGTGCAATAACTAGATTCTGATACTTCTAATCATCTTATGTAGATATCACTCGCAAGGTGACGTGCACTCCCAGACTTAATAACATCCTTTACAAACTGATATGACTACAGTGACAGTTTTTAATTGTTTAATGCGAACTTATATGTTGACCTATTGCCTAGTAGAGCGTGGTAACAATTTAAAAGGTGTCGAATCTTTTTTATGAAACCTTTAAGCTGTTGAAGTCTTCTTTAGGTAGTACTTCTAGAAGGGAGTTAGTTTCACTGTGGCTCAAGTTATCCAACGTAGATAAGGACTGACACACCAGAGGTCTCTTTATATACTGTGTAGGCTGCGTATTCCAGCGACGAAAGAAATTTTCTACAATACCATTTCCGTGTATTCCTACATCCACGTTCAAAAAGCCTCTTTTACATGGGTAGCCGAATGCTACCAAGAGTTGCTCACATTTCTGTTTCAATCGCAAATGGTGCGCGGTAATCTTCCGTTTGAGCTCCAAGCCCTTCGAATTCCCTGTCATGGTGAAACTACGAATGTAATTACATTCGTGGAAGGATATGATGTATTAGCTGACGCTCATGGAAGCCCATGATCTCTGAAATTTAACAGAATTTATACTGTCAGTTATTTTCTACTTAAATGAGCAGACCCGGCTGTGAGAGCCGTCAGGAAACGCGCGGCTGGTTTTTGGGTCTACTCAGTCTCCTTTACCAGCCGGTAAGTTGCCCAGGATGACAGCTGTTCTCAAGAATCGGTAGAACGAGGATTTATGAGATGCCTGTTGTTCAGTTACATTTCTTTCAGGTTCTTCCAGTGAATCCCTGTGTGACTTTCTCTTTTCCTACACAGTGAATATCAAGATTAAAATACGATTTTTTTAAATTTTTATTTTTGTGGGCACAACAACCTCATAGTGTTTCGAGAAAGAAAACATGGTTCAGGTAGGATGTGTTCTGTTTATTACCCGTTCAGTTAGCCAATTTCATCTGTGGGTCATTTTCGAACAAGTATTTTAAGATTCACTATTCATTTCGCGTTCAAATATATTGTCGTACATGTGGACAGATATAGTCTCATTCCTGTGTGTATGTGGACTTGACCGTACACACTTCTCTATTATTATTGTGCTAATGGATGTAACCGTAATTATGCGTATTGTTGTCTTGTTTTTAACTAATGGACATAATTATGCACATTATTGTACTGTTTTTGTGTCATATACGCACATAAACACGATGAGTACCTGTCGACATGTAACAGCCATTTATCTGAATATGAAATGAAGCTTGAAGCTTAGAATGACCCACGGTTGAAACTGGCCAATTGCACACAGGATAAACAGCACACAACCTACTTGGATAATATTTTCTTTCTCTAAACTAGTTGACCCTGTGGACCACCACATAAATAAAATTTAAACACATATTTTAATCTTACATTAGCTCGTAACGTTGGTTTTATAATTCAGGATATTTCACAAAAACATGTACAGTGCATCATTTTAAAAGGACGTTCACACGTACAAATTTCTTTTAAATAGTGAAATAGTTGAAGCTTAAATTTCACGTAAATAAAACATATTATGTTAAAGTATATATATCATAAGAGGAGACAGTGTACCATAATTACTATCATTAATAGAACATTTTCTACTTAAAATGTGAGCAAGACGAAATTTTGTCACTAAAATTGCTGTACTGCTAGTATGGTCACTAAAATTGCTGTACTGCTAGTATGCAAGGGATCGTTCTTTGTTGTATCCTCATTTGAATTCCGAGAAAATCTAAATTCAATATTTATGGCGAGCTGCATTGATGTATTGTCGCTTTGAAATATATTATTTCTGTCGGACACGGACAATAGTCGTGCATAGCCGCCCCACACTGGAAGCTATTCTACGGCTACTGTGAACTGAGGAGGCGTTCTGTGAAATTAACTGTGGACAAAGGGGGAAAACCCTGACCCGGCACAATCATCTCCTATAGTTCCGGCTGACTGGCAGGGGTGCTCCGCAATTCTCTGAAGACGCCATCGCAATCTTGATTGATCATCCCCTGTCGAACCCTCTCCTAGGTTCACGCTTCAGTTATCCGCTACCCTCCTATGCGCTCCCGACCGCCCTTGTGAAGGAAGGGGAATTTCTACGTCGCTCGCACGCCACGTCATTGTCATGACAGCTGCATTGCGCGCAGTACGGCTTTGTATCTTTCAGAATGACAAGAAGTCTATCTGCGTCTTTTGTAGGTGAGTCATTTTGTGGTGCAGGAGAGAGGAAGCAAATCTTAAAATAACGCGTGAAGATGTGAAGCAGGCGACCTTTCGTATAGAATTCTGAAAGTTGTCGACAAGATTCCCAAAACACATGCAGAAACTTCACACGCAAACAGACAAGTGGAAATCTTTTAAGCACAAATTTTCGACAGCTTGATGACCGACACAGCAGCCAGAATGATGTGTCAGTGTGTCTCGAACGTAGCAACGCGGAATGCATATATTTACGGTGATTACTTTCTTAATTACTGAATATTAGATAGCACGTTTTTACAGACAGTAAATTGACAGATAAAATCTATCATCTTACATAATATCTCATTTTCCGCCAGTAGTAAAATAATGTGGTAGTATACACAACATTTGTACCACAGCATTGGCACTAAATGAACTAGAATTAATTAGTAACATAAATTATGTTGTACTCCTCTCTAGTGTGAAAATTATTGACGTATTACAGTAACTCGATATCAGTCATACAAATTATCTTCCACCAACATATTTAGCAAATGTTCTGTGTATCACGCAATGTTAAAAAGAAATGTATACCAACGTTAACCTACCAGCAGCTGAGATGCTTATGGCTCCCAATTTCATCTACCTTTAAATTTTTAGTGTATATTCCTGTAAATAAAATATTTGTGAATTCCTAAAATAAATAAGAAACTTCAAAGACACTTTAACCTTCCTCATACACGTCTAGAAGCTACGTTCATGTTAGCGTCCTGTTTTCTTTAAACTAGACGCTCATGTATTTCTCGTCGGGAGAATACATCTTTCTGCAAATTTTTCTACTGTAGAGGAAATGTTAATTTTACAATTAATTCAGTTACGAGTGAAAATAGTACGTAAATGTGTTTTGGAACGCTGTAGGGGATGCCGAGATATGTTGATGTTAGTGGTCTACCATTTTTAATAAATTTATTTCCGAAGATAAAATAAAATTGCTCTTTCGCTTGTTGCAACTAGCATTACAACATTTTATTTTAATTCTGTCATAACTGTTTTATCATTTTTAAAATCTACTTCAAAAGTGTCATTTTATCCCCGTAGTGGGACGAGGTGACCTTAACCATGGTGAAAGACGACAATACTGATAAAACTATTGCCGACATATTCGTTGTGAGAGATTCAGCAACGATTATATATTTAACACTTATTGTTCCTTTTGCCGTGTTAGACCCACATTATTAT
Source organism: Schistocerca americana (assembly GCF_021461395.2). Classification (NCBI taxonomy): domain Eukaryota; kingdom Metazoa; phylum Arthropoda; class Insecta; order Orthoptera; family Acrididae; genus Schistocerca; species Schistocerca americana. The sequence continues at coordinate 98,430,106 of NC_060124.1, read as the reverse complement.
ATTTTTTTATATATATGACTAGTTTCCATCAAAGTCGATCATCTTCAGATCCATGTTAAATGTTGAATACATTCCAATTCTTACAAAGCATAAGACAGTCCATTAATTAACATTGCTATGTATTAGTTATCGAACAGCATTTAATGAAAGGATTATTGTGTTTAAGGTTAATATAAATCTGGATCACTAATTTTTATTAACATATTGTGCGCCCCTGGTAGCTACGTGGTCAGCGCGACGGAATGTCATACCTAAGGGCCCGGGATCGATTCCCGGCTGAGTCGGAGATTTTCTCCGCTCAGGGACTGGGTGTTGCGTTGTCCTTATTATCATAATTTCATCCCCATCGACATGCAAGTCGCCGAAGTGGCGTCAACTCGAAAGACTTGCACCAGGCGAACGGTCTACCCGATGGGAGGCCCTAGCCACACGGCATTTCCACTTCTGTTAACACATTTTCCACATCGAAGTTTTAACAGTCCTCATACTATCAAGAGTAATATTTGCGTCACTATCCCGTCTCCTTGTGGTGAGCAACGTGGATCTCACCACGTGCAGTAGCCGGCCGGTGTGGCCGAGCGGTTCTAGGCGCTTCAGTCTGTAACCGCGCGACCGCTACGGTCGTTGGTTCGAATCCTGCCTTGGGCATGGATGTGTGTGATGTCCTTAAGTTAGTTAGGTTTAAGTAATTCTAAGTTCTAGGCGACTGATGACCTCAGAAGCTAAGTCCTATAGTGCTGAGAGCCATTTGAACCCCGTGCGGTATAATACACTACATATTACACTGTCCAGTCACGTTAAAGTGACCATCAATCAAAAGCCGTAATAACCACGCAACACGTGCAGAACGTCAGTCACTGAGGTCCTGGGAGGTACCAACAAGGATGTGGAGCCATGCTTACTCAAGTGCCGTGGCCATCTGCACTAGGCCTGTGGGCTGAATATCCATGGCGTGAACACCCCCCCGACCGAGGTGGTCCCACAGATTCTCGATTGGTTTTAAATGCGGGGAGTTTGGTGGTTGGGGGAGTACGGTAAACCATGCACGGTGCTCTTCGGAACATTCACGTGCACTGTGTGCTCTTGTTCCGTTGGTAGATTCCATCGTGCCGAAGAAAAACTAACTGCATGTTGGGGTGGTCATCATGGGCAAGTGGAGATGCACATTTGTGTTGATCCTTTGTCCGTTCCATAATGACGATATCGCCCAGGAAACACCACAAACACATTCCTCAAACCATAACGCTTGCTCTTGGCTGCAGTGCGTTTGCTGTCAGAAGTTTCACACCGTACACGCTAACAGCCATCTGCGCGATGAAGAACAAATCTTGATTTATCTGAAAAAGCCACCTGTCGGCACTCAGTGGACGTCCTGTTGTGGTACTGACGTGCAAATTCCACCCTTCTTCGCGAATGAACTGCAGACAGCATGGGTGAATGAACAAGGTGCCTTCTCCGCACGCCCATACACAGACACAGACACGTTCGCTGAACCGTCGTTGAGGAGACGCTGTTGGTGGAAAATCTGCTGCTCAACAGTTGCAAGTGTGTTCGCCCGTACACATGCACAGCCGTCGTTCACCCCTGTAATGTGTGGCTGGTGGTGCACCACTGTTGCTTCAGTGCCGGTTTTGGATAGCACCATTTAGCCACGCACGATGTATTTTAACCACGCGGGCATGCAAACACATTACAAGCTTAGCTGTTTCGGAAATGCTTCCACAGTTGACACAATGCTCTTTTGCACGTCATATAAATCACTCCGTTTTCGCATTACCACAAAGACTGAACTCTTTCCGCCACACCCCACCCCAGGAATGTCTCTCAACAGACGAGTGTAGTGAAAGGTCTCTGATGGATTCCTTTCATGTTAATTTCTTAAATATGTTGTCATTTACGGCATTAATTCCTCTTCTAAATTTTCTGTGGTGTTTCTGACTATCTGGGCGGAGACTAAGCAGTGGAACGTGTTACACATAAACAAGAACGATCAGCCACACTACTACACTTTAAAACACAGTTTATATATAATTCATGTAACACAGTCTCATACGGAACCTACATCCGCTTTCTTTTATATACTGTATATGATAAGATACTGTCATCCCCCTTCCCTTCTGTGTAAGAGGATGAATGAGCAAATGTATTTCCAGTTGCATGCTTGATGGTAGGAGACAAGCCTGTCTGCTAGAGAACAGTAGGACCAACGTCGGAACAGGTAGCTACGCTTTCTAAAAGCAGAGAAGTTTCTATTCTTAGTATGGTCCTGTCCGTCCCTTGTCATGTTGGTATAGGAAGCTGCCTCTCTGGTCACTTCCGTTTGTATCTGTTAAGCACGCTCGGTAGGGCCCAGGTCAGTCTGTCTGCGGCGAGCGTCTTAAGTGGTAAGATCTCCGGCTAAGCGTGTGTCTACTAAGTCCATAGAACAATGGATTACTTAAGTTCAGCCTAACCGAAAATTTAATAACCTTTATTTCAGGTTTAGCTCAAAAATATCTTATGTTTTCTTAAATTGCAACACAGTGTAATTTGAGTGTGAAGTTCAGAATATCTTCTGGTAGTTGCTTTGTGGAACCACGAGTTGATCAGTAACTCTAACTAAGATCATCAATCTTAAATCTGAATGTGCGTGAGATTATAACGTGTGGTCTTGACAATATTTTTCGATGTAGCAACTTTTCTTTATGTTCAATCCACGTGGGGTGTACTTTGTGAGACCAGTACCGCGTGCTTATACAATTGATTGACCCATTAGGTTAATAGTAAGACGATAGTAACCAGTTTGAGGTTTTTCTTTTGTAAATTGCGTTTCGATGTAATTTATTTCAACTATCAAAATTATTGTGGAGTTACACTGTTTGTGTAAACCAAGTTGACCACATGAAGCATGTGGTGTTAGCATCGAAGTAGCCCTCAGCTATTCTTTTTGGGAAGATTTCACAGAGAGTTAGTATGAATTTAGTATACCAGTGTATGGTAATTTCATGATGGACAGGATTGCGCTACGAACGTAACTTATTTGGCTGAAAACCGAACCGGTTGGTTGTGGTTAATTTCTTCTTGGGTATGTCTCAACGTTCTTCGTGTGTTATTTTATGAATGCTGTGTTGTATGTAGTCTCCCTATCTTGGCTTCCTATTTGATGTGTTCCGTAAGATTACAAACTCACATTTTCACAGTCCTAAATAAGGCACCAGATTAGTTATGAATCATGTTTGATATGCTGAAATTTTAACGGAACAACGATCAAATTTAAAATAAATGTCCAAATATAAACTGATTTATTTCTGTTTATTTAAATTGTCTTTATATATATATATATATATATATATATATATATATATATATATATATATATCACCGGTTATCTTAAGATGAGTACTAAAAGATTATAATTAATGTTAGTCTGGTTGGGAATTTGGTAAGCTAGACTCGATACCTGGTGAAACAGTTGCGCAGTAATGCAAGGTTAGCTTCCTCAGATAGCTCACAGCTTTTAACCCACTTTTATGGTCTTCAATATCAGCACCGCTTTCAGAACAAATTAATGCAACAACATTACAGTAGTCCCAATGTTTACGTGGTAGAGTAATTATGGAGCACGCGTACGTGCAGATAGTGTTTGCCCAGCAATCGCCGACATAGTGTAACTGAGGCAGAGTAAGGGGAACCAGCCCGCATTCGCCTAGGAAGAAGGAAAACCGCCTTAAAATCCATCAACTGACTGGCCGCCACACCGGACCTCGACACAAATCCTCGGGGCGGTTTCGTGCCACGGGCCGGCATGCCTTCCCGCCCGGAAAGCAGTAGGTTAGACCGCACGGCTAACCGGGAGGGCTATCTATCGCATTACTGCTGCTTCATTTCCTGTGGCACTCGCAGACAGATCAAGGGAAAAACGACTATCTACATGCCTGCGCATGAGCCCTAGTTTCTTGTATCTTGAGTTATCTTCTGTAGTGCCACATTTCAGCAGCTTCTATTATTCTCTTAGGCTTCGTTGTTTATCGTCAATGTTTTACCTCCATTTAAGGCTGTGCTTTTTTAATTACCTAATATTTACATTAATATTTACATTTGCATACGATATTAACAATGACAGGTTTGCATCTGCATTAGGGCTATGGAAACGAGGGGCTAGGAGTTGTGGGGCGTAAGTATCTATCACTAGATAAATCAACTTTATTACCAACAGAAAACTGAAGTATGGCCCGAGTTCCCTTATGCATAAGAAATGTACTACCTATTAAGGAGCAACAAAAATAAAAATAAAATGTATTCAAAATCGAAACCCAAGATCCAAGAAATCTGAAGAAAAGTAAATGGAAAAAATGCACCATTCCACTAACTGCATCAGAAAATCTGACACACAAGCACTATAAATCGAAGTAAGTGAACTAACGAGGAGAACACGGAAAGTGCTATCACCAGATTCATCATCATCATCATCATCATCATCATTTAAGACTGATTATGCCTTTCAGCGTTCAGTCTGGAGCATAGCCCCCTTACAAAATTCCTCCATGATCCCCTATTCAGTGCTAACATTGGTGCCTCTTCTGATCTTAAACCTATTACGTCAAAACCGAATCCAGGTACCTTCTCCCTGGTATGCCCCGACTCCTCCTACCCTCTACTGCTGAACCCATGAGTCTCTTGGGTAACCTTGCTTCTCCCATGCGTGTAACATGACCCCACCATCTAAGCCTGTTCGCCCTGACTGCTACATCTATAGAGTTCATTCCCAGTTTTTCTTTGATTTCCTCATTGTGGACACCCTCCTGCCGTTGTTCCCATCTACTAGTACCTGCAATCATCCTATCTACTTTCATATCCGTAACTTCAACCTTGTTGATAAGGTAACCTGAATCCACCTAGCTTTCGCTCCCATACAACAAAGTTGGTCGAAAGAGTGAACGGTGCACAGATAACTTAGTCTTGGTACTGACTTCCTTCTTGCAGAAGAGAGTAGATCGTAGCTGAGCGCTCACTGCATTAGCTTTGCTACACCTCGCTTCCAGTTCTTTCACTATGTTGCCATCCTGTGAGAATATGCATCCTAAGTACTTGAAACCGTCCACCTGTTCTAACTTTGTTCCTCCTATTAGGCACTCGATCCGTTTATATCTCTTTCCCATTGACATTACTTTCGTTTTGGAGATGCTAATCTACATACCATAATCCTTACATATCTGTTCTAGCTCTGAAATATTACTTTGCTAACTTTCAATCGAATCTGCCATCACAACTAAATCATCCGCATATGCGAGACTGCTTATTTTGTGTTCACACATCTTAATCTCACCCAGCCAGTTTATTGTTTTCAACATATGATCCATAAATAATATGAACAACAGTGGAGACAGGTTGCAGCCTTGTCTTACCCCTGAAACTACTCTGAACCATGAACTCAATTTACAATCAACTCTAACTGCTGCCTGACTATCTATGTAAAGACCTTTAATTGCTTGCAGTAGTTTGCCTCCTATTCCATAATCTCGTAGAACAGACAATAACTTCCTCCTAGGAACCCGGTCATATGCCTTTTCTAGATCTATAAAGCATAGATACAATTCCCTGTTCCACTCGTAACACTTCTCCATTATTTGCCGTAAGCTAAAGATCTGGTCCTAACAACCTCTAAGAGGCCTAAACCCACACTGTTTTTCATCCAATGTGTCCTCAACTAATACTCGCACTTTCCTTTCAACAAAACCTGAGAAGATTTTACCCACAACGCTGATTAAAGAGATACCTCTGTAGTTGTTACAATCTTTTCAGTTTCCATGTTTAAAGATTGGTGTGATTACGGTTTTCGTCTAGTCTGATGGAACCTGTCCCGACTCCCACGCCATTTCCATTATCCTGTGTAGCCATTTAAGACCTGACATTCCACTGTATTTGATGAGTTCCGACTTAATTTCATCCACCCTAGCCGATTTATTGCACTGCAATATATTGACCATTTTCTCCACTTCCTCTAATGTGATACTATTTCCATCATCATTCCTATCCCATTGTACATCGAAATCTGAAACATTACTGATCTTATTTTCACCTACATTGAGCAACTCTTCAAAATATTCTCTCCATCTGCCCAAGGCATCAACAGGATTCACCAGCAGTTTTCCTGGCCTGTCCATAATACTTGTCATTTCCTTCTTACCTCCCTTTCGAAGACTGCTAATTACACTCCAGAATGGTTATACAGCAGCTTGACCCAAAGTCTCCAACCTGTTTCCACAGTCTTCTCAAGATTTCTTCTTGGATGCTGCAATTATCTGTTTGGCTTTGTTTCTTTCTTCAACATAACTTTCTCTGTCTACCTGAGTTCTAGTATGTAGCCATTTTTGATACGCCTCCTTTTTCCCTTTACAGGCTGCCTTGACTGTGTCATTCCACCAAGCTGTTTGCTTCATCCTACCTTTACACACTACTGTTACAAGACATTCTTTAGCAATTTCTAGTACTGTGTCCCTGTACCTTGTCCATTCCTTTTCCAATAACTGTAATTGACTACATTCAACTAACTGGTACCTTTCTGAGATCACTGTTATGTACTTGAGCCTGAATTCCTTATCCTGAAGTTTCTCCACTCTTATCCTCCTACATACGGACCTGACCTCTTGCACTTTCGGCCTCACGGTACCAATTTCACTGCAGATTAAATAGTGATCAGTGTCATCAAAGAATCGCCTGAATACATGTGTGTCCCTTACAGCCTTCCTGAATTCCTGATCTGTTATTATATAGTCAATGTCAGATCTGGTTCCCCTGCCTTCCCTAGTATACCGGTGAATGTTCTTATGTTTAAAAAAGGAGTTTGTGATTACTAAGCCCATACTGGCACTGAAATCCAAGAGTTGTTTCCCGTTCCTGTTGGCCTCCATATCCTCTCCAAATTTACCCATAACCTTTTCGTACCCTTCTGTTCGATTTCCAATCCTGGCATTAAAATCACCCATAAGCAGAACACTGTCCTTGTTCTTTACTCTAACAACTACGTCATTGAGTGCGTCATAAAAGCTATCCATCTTATCTTGATCTGTCCCTTCACAATGCGAATATACTGACACAATCCTAATTTTATTGCTAGACACTGACAAATCTATCCACATCAGTCGTTCGTTTACGTACCTTATTGCAACTACGCTGGGTTCCATTTTTTTCCTGATGTAAAGCCCTACACCCCATTGTGCTATTCCTGCTTTGACTCCTGACAGGTAGACCTTGTATTCTCCCACTTCATCTTCTTTCTCACCCGTTAACCGAATGTCACTAACAGCTAAAACGTCCAACCCCATCTTACTTGCAGCCTCTGCCAACTCTACCTTCTTCCCAGAGTAGCCCCCATTGATATTAATAGCTCCCCATCTCGTTACCGTTCGTTTGCCGAGTCCTATATTAGGAGTCCCTGGTTTGTCAATTAGAGGTGGGACTCCGTCACCTCCAAAGGTCCGCGGCATTTTGCTCTGATTATTGCCAGCATCATATTTAAAGTACCAGGGAAGCAGGTTGCTAGCCTTACTTTCCCCGGGTCCCATTGGGTTTTACCCCTAACGCCTGAGGGACTAACCGGTGGATTTGGTAGTCTTTGCCGTCTGAGCACAAAGGTGACCACGATTCAAAATATGTCCGAGATGCCCAGCCTTATTCCAAAGTAACTGGTATCCTGACTGTCAGGGCCACTTACTTGGCCACTCATACGTTGCCCGTGGTTCATGAACTAGGACATGACAACAGGAACGCACACCATGAACCACTATCACCATGAACCAGATTTCCCAGAAATTTTACTGAATGGAAAAGTGGTCAAAATAAGTGAACACGGTCTCGGATTATCCGTAGAAACTACATCATTTCTGTGAAAATGACAGTCAAAATTTCTATGGTAATTTATATTTCCTTTAGTATGCGATAAGCTCAACTGGAGCAGCCGGCGATAGCTCACCGTGTGTGTTGAAACGCTGGAGAAAACTGAAGAAAAAACCTTTGGTACAGTGGCTAGCGTCGGAGCTTCATAGTTACGTGCCCCGTGTTAGAAACCCAAATATAGTTTTTATTTTAAATTTTTTATTTTTTATAATATCGTTTATCTACCTACGAGCGAATAAGATTACTACACGAATGTTTTTATCACATTAGAGGATTCGAAGGCGTTATATTAACTGTAAAATTAGAACTGAGTCTGACAATAAGTGTCACACAATCATTGTATTATATATGTGTGAATGGTGCTTACAGGGGTTACAATCTTTTTAATTCTCCTATTCTTATATTAATATTTAACATTTAGTTCTTATGTTTATTCTTCAGGGAAATTTGGTGCATTCTCTTGGACGATACCGATCGTAGAAACATTAAAAACGTAAAAAGTTCGAACACTATGAGCATCGCGCGAATGCAAATTTGCCAGAGTGACAGTTCTTCGTATGAATCTCACTCGGGGAAGAAATACTGTTAACATTGCTGAAGACTTCACGAGTTGACAGTATTTCCACTCGAGTATCTACGGATAATTCGAGACACAGGTTCGCTAATTTTGACCGCTCTTTCACTGACAAGAGTTTCAGGGAAATGGTGTGATGGCAGTTGGTGTGTTCTCCTTGCTAGATAATCATTTCTTACTAATAGTTAAGCACTGCATGATGGGACACTCAACTTATTTACTGTAACCTCCAGCAGAGGACTGTCACTTAAACAGTATACCCCTGTCGGCATTCCCGTGTGCAGTCGGCGCTTCTTTCTCCGTGTTGTCCTCCCAACTGAATGGCCACCTGGTTGTCCCGATGATCGCTCCTCCCCACGATACGTCGCCAGCCACAAGGTGCCCCACTCATGCCGCTGCCCTCAGCGCAACTGCTTTCGCTGTCCACAAGTCGAGGTCGTTCCATTGCTCTCGGGAAGACCGCAGACGGCACTCAAGGCGTTGCGGCCGCTGCCTCTTGGACACCGAGGGGGCTAGCTGCTCTTCTTCGGTTTCTCCGACGCCATCTCCCTCGCAGCGACAAAACCGCCTGCTGATTTTGTTGCCACCTGCGCAGATAGATGCCTGGGACCTTCACTGTGCAGCAAACAGCACGTGTTTCTCCATTTCAGGAAAGTTTCCTTCGATATTGCCAGTCCAAATTTTACCTCTTCTTTACTTCGACCATGAGTAGTTCTTTCGCTGCCCAAGAACCATAACTAGACTACCACTTCCTGAACCTCATTTCCCAATCTATTTCTCTCACTATACTCTCGACTTAATTCCACGACGTTATCCTGCTTATACTTTGTATTGTGTTTACTTCGTATGGTCTTTTCAAGGCACTATCCGATCCGTTTGACTGAGCTTTCAAGTCCTTTGCCAAATCGACAGAATTACTTTGTCATGAGCAAACATTCCGTTATGTAAATTGAAGGTGGAAGGTTCAAATGGTTCAAGTGGCTTTGAGCACTATGTGACTTAACATCTGAGGTCATCAGTCCCCGATAACTTAGAACTACTTAAACCTAACTAACCTATGGACATCACACACATCCATGCCCGAGGCAGGATTCGAACCTGCCACCGTAGCGGTCGCGCGGTTCCAGACTGAAGCGCCTAGAGAAGGTGGAAGGTGGAGAGGCGGGGGGGGGGGGGGGGGGGGGAGAGGAAGGAAAAGAAGTGAAAGGGAAGGAACTATTGATGTTAGTTGCATTTGGACTTGATGCTTACTCAGTGGCGACGAGTCAAAATGTGTATGTTCCGGACCGGGACTCGAACCCAGATCTGCTTTCTAGGCAGTTGAGTTAACAATTGCACCATCAAGACACAGTGTTTATCGCAACTTCGTGGACAATATCGGCACGCCCCCCGGCCGCCTCACATTCACACCTAGCGTCACTTATTCGGATTCCCCGTCTAGGTCCTCCATGTTCGCTACTTCGAGATTCCCATAGGAAATCGAACACACTTGTACATCCGCACTGAAGGTGAATTCATTGACCATCGGGGGGAATCTGTTATAAGAAGCGTGGTGTCTGTTCTTTCCGGCGCTTTCGAAAGAACAGACTCCATGCAATCATATAAGCTATAAGTTCTTTTTACAATCATGTGCCTGAACTGCAGCTCACTTCTTTTTATGTCTGCTTTGTCTATTCCGACACATTCGAACGTGAATCTACTGCAATTGAAATCAGATTCCTTTGCTTAATTGTATTGACTTGACATCTAGTAGCCAATTACATTACTGTTGAAGGTAGTTACATTCATTCATTTGTTACATTGACAGTGAATTTTCAGTACTGCTCACTATTTATTATTTACACACTAGTTGGCAACCCGGCATTGCCCTGGTGTTCATTTTGACAATTTTCTATTAGAAACGAAGACGGTAAGGGAAATCTGTAGTGAAGTACCGAAAAAAATTAGTTTTCGTGTATTTGTCAAAACATGTTCCAAATTGTGTAATTGTCCTACAAAGAAATATGCCTAATGTTGAAATATGCAATTACAGTATCGAAATTAGGAAACGTGTTCCTGGGCAGTTTCTGTACGGTGGGTTCAGCTGCCTGACGTGTCTACAACGCGATTTTGTAAACGTCTATTTGCCAACACCTCATCATAGTTCCACTGACGGCTAGAGGTTTCCGCCATAACAGCCGTTTGTGCATGACTGTTGAAAGCTGTCAAAGCTTTCCGCTGTCAGGGATTTCCTCAAGGTGATTCCACATTAGGAGTACCTTGGTAGTAAAGGAAATAAATGTATTAAGTCTTCATGTATGATGCGAAATTTCTTTCCCGTATCTCAATGTTTGTGACTTCATTTCTCTTGAACTGTGTGTCATACATTGATGTATTTGTGTACGTACACTCAGTGGTATATGTATATACTGTCAGCGAAATCTGTTAGTGGCAAAGAAGTAACAAATTTAAACGTGATGCACGATGCGGCAATTTTTCACGCGTCTCGGAGTTTATGACGTCGTATCTCCTGAGCTATGTGCCGTACCATGGCGTACCGTTGTAGGTAAATTTATCGGCATATCTGGATACTGCCTGTGAAATTTATTATGAACTTAGCAGCAAGGAAGTAATACATTTTGACACATCTCACTGTTTATAGCTTCATATCTTCTGAACTGTGATGGACTGGTGGTCTTTACCGCGACAGTGGTTGTTGCCTGACAGTAAGAGATGTGTGTACAAAATTTGGTTGAAATTGGGCCTGTCGTTTAGGAGGAAATGTGGGAAACACACCCACACACACCCACACGCACACCCACACACACACACACACACACACATATATATATATATATATATATATATATATATATATATATATATACTCCTGGAAATTGAAATAAGAACACCGTGAATTCATTGTCCCAGGAAGGGGAAACTTTATTGACACATTCCTGGGGTCAGATACATCACATGATCACACTGACAGAACCACAGGCACATAGACACAGGCAACAGAGCATGCACAATGTCGGTACTAGTACAGTGTATATCCACCTTTCGCAGCAATGCAGGCTGCTATTCTCCCATGGAGACGATCGTAGAGATGCTGGATGTAGTCCTGTGGAACGGCTTGCCATGCCATTTCCACCTGGCGCCTCAGTTGGACCAGCGTTCGTGCTGGACGTGCAGACCGCGTGAGACGACGCTTCATCCAGTCCCAAACATGCTCAATGGGGGACAGATCCGGAGATCTTGCTGGCCAGGGTAGTTGACTTACACCTTCTAGAGCACGTTGGGTGGCACGGGATACATGCGGACGTGCATTGTCCTGTTGGAACAGCAAGTTCCCTTGCCGGTCTAGGAATGGTAGAACGATGGGTTCGATGACGGTTTGGATGTACCGTGCACTATTCAGTGTCCCCTCGACGATCACCAGTGGTGTACGGCCAGTGTAGGAGATCGCTCCCCACACCATGATGCCGGGTGTTGGCCCTGTGTGCCTCGGTCGTATGCAGTCCTGATTGTGGCGCTCACCTGCACGGCGCCAAACACGCATACGACCATCATTGGCACCAAGGCAGAAGCGACTCTCATCGCTGAAGACGACACGTCTCCATTCGTCCCTCCATTCACGCCTGTCACGACACCACTGGAGGCGGGCTGCACGATGTTGGGGCGTGAGCCGAAGACGGCCTAACGGTGTGCGGGACCGTAGCCCAGCTTCATGGAAACGGTTGCGAATGGTCCTCGCCGATACCCCAGGAGCAACAGTGTCCCTAATTTGCTGGGAAGTGGCGGTGCGGTCCCCTACGGCACTGCGTAGGATCCTACGGTCTTGGCGTTCATCCGTGCGTCGCTGCGGTCCGGTCCCAGGTCGACGGGCACGTGCACCTTCCGCCGACCACTGGCGACAACATCGATGTACTGTGGAGACCTCACGCCCCACGTGTTGAGCAATTCGGCGGTACGTCCACCCGGCCTCCCGCATGCCCACTATACGCCCTCGCTCAAAGTCCGTCAACTGCACATACGGTTCACGTCCACGCTGTCGCGGCATGCTACCAGTGTTAAAGACTGCGATGGAGCTCCGTATGCCACGGCAAACTGGCTGACACTGACGGCGGCGGTGCACAAATGCTGCGCAGCTAGCGCCATTCGACGGCCAACACCGCGGTTCCTGGTGTGTCCGCTGTGCCGTGCGTGTGATCATTGCTTGTACAGCCCTCTCGCAGTGTCCGGAGCAAGTATGGTGGGTCTGACACACCGGTGACAATGTGTTCTTTTTTTCCATTTCCAGGAGTGTATATATATATATATATATATATATATATATATATATATATATATATATATATATATACGTGATAACACAAACTTACACATATCGTTTTTCTGTGCTGATGGTAATAACTGGCAATCATGTTTCACACTAGCAAGTTTTTTGTGGTTAATTTTTGGAAAAAATGTCTGGTGATGCATTAAAACCACACAAAAAAACCGTTGCGAAATGAGTGCAGACCTATTCTTCTCCTGGTTTTAGCTGACCGGTGTGTATCTTTAGAGTCTAGCACATAATGCAGTTGCTGTGGTTCCGCGCGATTCTGGGCGCTACAGTCTGGAACCGTGCGACCGCTACGGTAGGAGGTTTGGATCCTGCTTCGGGCATGGATGCGTGTGATGTTCTTAGGTTAGTTAGGTTTAAGTAGTTCTAAGTTCTAGGGGACTGATGACCTCAGCAGTTGAGGCCCATAGTGCTCAGAGCCATTTGAACCATTTGTGGTTCGGCGTCCTTACACCTTGAAATTTAATTAAAAATGAATGGCTGTTATTTGAAAGAACCTTGCGATGCGGACATAGATTATTGTCTATCGCGTAAGATTCGTGAGACTTGTGGATAGGGAATTTTCAGTCGATTTAGATCTACCGGTTATATGGGGTGATCTTCAATGTATGGAAAGCATAAAACTCTGACTGTGTAGAGACCTGATAGATAACATCAATTTCGAATTCTTATGCTTCAAGTAGTCTGATGCCGCGAAAGAAACAAGTTTTTGTGTAACTACGCCCTCGGCAACAAGGAAATTTAACGAAAATATTAAAAGGCTTGCTACGCTTGGGGGCCATCTCGTACGGCTGCAAATGAAAATTTCTCTACTTCCTCCTCTTTCACAGTGTTGAAAGCAACACGAAGCAACACGTAGAGTCAGTGAATTTCCGTCCAGCTTTGTCAGTGTTGAGCGGGGGAGAGACTGCTTTACACGGTGCGAGGTAGGAGAGGCGGCATTAGCTGCATTGCTAGGCACAGAATAACACAGCCAGCAGACTGCAACATACATGCAAGCCAGCAGACAGCAACATATATACAAGCTGCTTCTGCAGAGTCGCCTCAGCGCAGAGCAGATGACAGACGGGGTTGCGTAGCAGACAGACAAAGACCAGGTGTAGGGAGGCCGGAGAGGAGCCGGGAAAACACTGCGTGAACCCACGTTAGGCTGCGTTCACAGTGGCACCGACAACGGTCGTCAGATGCTCCGAGTTTTTGGCGCGGTGAAGGATATTGGGTTAAGCTATATTAAAATCTGTTCTATTTATAAAGCAGGTTAGCTTTTAATCTCCTGTGGCGGGATGGATACCACGATTCCTCTATACTTGGGAGGCTAATATCGCATTGCGGCTTTTGTTATTAAAAAGACGCCGAATGCCTTTAATCGGGATATACAAGCCTCGAAAAGAACGTGCTGAGTACTGTACACACTTTTTCCAGTTGCTGGAATAGCGAGACATGTCTACGAACTTAGGAGATGATGGGAGAAACGTTCTGATATACGTATATACTCGAAATTATTCGTGATGACAATGAAATGCAAAACAACAAGAATTCCGCACACTTTCCAATAAATGTACATTAATCTTAAGTGTAAATCTGAAGGACATACGTCAATTTTAGAATGAGGTATTCTGAACACTAAAAGCACTGAAAATCGGAAAATTTGACACCACATGCACAAACCACCTCACATACTCGTAGCAGAACCATTACGCTACGGGCATAAAAATCACCAGTACGCAGTAATAATAATAATTCGTGGAAAGATAATTCTTCCTTACTACAACACAAAAAATCCGTTTTAGTACAATTGAAACGTAAGATACACCACCATTCTCGCTTGTACAACTTATTTGAAGGTTATAATTTAAGCCTACAATTTCCAGAAGCAGCAGTGACAATTCGTAAAGAGCTAAATAGGTTACTTAGAAAAAATTAAACGAGATCCACTTGGGACGTGAAATTGTTAATCCTCAGACCAGTCACAAAGCGCAATCACAAGAAAACGCAAACACAGGCATTTGGTTCACAAAGATTTATTAAACATATCCCCAAAAACACTTTTACAAAATCTCTTACAAAACCGGCCATCCAATAGCCAACAATAACAAATACGATTAAAAGGTTTGATAAGTCTTTACAAAAGGATGTGGAATGAAACAAGTTAAGGACAGATCCTTCCTTTCAACTAAATAAGAAATAACCCCATAGAAATGTAGATGACAAACATAATTACCCAAAAATTTAACATTAATTTACCGAGACTAAATCCCCACTGGTGAGCCGTCCGAGCGGCCCTAGGCGCTTCAGTCCGGAACCTCGCTACGGCTACGGTCGCAGGTTCGAATCCTGCCTCGGGCATGGATGTGTGTCATGTCCTTAGGTTAGTTAGGTTTGAGTAATTCCAAGTTCTAGGACACTGATGACCTCAGATGTTAAGTCCCATAGTGCCCAGAGCCATTTGAACCCACTGGTAGAACAAGCAACAGTAAAGAACATTAAATAACAAATTTTAAGTAAAAGAGCAAATTCCCCAGCGGGAACTTTAGACCAATAAACAAATCACAGAACAACGGAATTCTACCAATTATATAGTCACTTATTCCACTGAACTCACTCGTTAAATCCCTTTCAAGTATAACAACAATATTTGGACGCAAAAGACAGTTATCTAATACAAGAGTGACCAAACACTAGGAACAGGAGGCACACCTTGGCGCATCCCGAACACATTAACTAGAGGAATCTCGAAATAATTACAAAAGAGAATACCCAACTTCTGTCAACTACTGGCGTTAGCAGCGACTCTGACAGGTTACAACCAAGCATCGCCGAGCGTCACCAAAACGCAGCTGGCCGAACTAAGGGCGTCTGAACATATTTTAATCATGGCGCTGCACCATGTATTGGTCAATCCGGAAGTGACTGTGCCCGCCGCTCGTAGTACACTGTAACATTTAAAACAAAAAAGGACAGAGAACCAAACTAAAGGAGACCACACAAACCCTGTTATTTAAGAGTTATGCCCTCCTACCCCTTTTGAATTTAATACCCTTAACACGAGCAAGACCTCAAGCAAATAGCATGGAAAATTATCGACTTCCTACACCTAATAAACCTTTAACTCTTACAGGCAGATCCAAATAACAAGCATAAAGTCTGGAGACGTTAATGTACTGCCGCACCAAGAGCATAAAAACGAATAATACAAGACACTAAAGTCACGGCCCCTTCAAATGGAGACCACGGAATAAATCATAAGATACTCAAGTAACATTACAAGCACACTGTCTTAACACTAAAACGTCCTGCGCACTATCCTAGAATTACTCATGCAGCCATCACACTACCCATAGTCTCCCGTCACTGAGCAGTTTTATACACTTATAACACAACTAAGCAACATACACCGGAACCAAGACTGAATTCCTTATTCCAGCCTCGGTGGGGATAATCACATACAAATCACTGTTTCCGGCTTTGAACACAAATTACGATCAGACTGATTACAAAACACAAAGAAATAGTGGATGCACCGTTGTTGTTGTTGTTGTTGTGGTCTTCAGTCCTGAGACTGGTTTGATGGAGCTCTCCATGCTACTCTATCCTGTGCAACCTTATTCATCTCCCAGTACGTACTGCAGCCCACATTCTTCTGAATCTGCTTAGTGTATTCATCTCTTGGTCTCCCTCTACGATTTTTACCCTCCACGCCGCCACGCTGCCCTCCAATACTGAATTGGTGATCCCTTGATGCCTCATGACATGTCCTACCAACCGATCCCTTCCTCTGGTCAAGTTGTGCCACAAACTTCTCTTCTCCCCCATCCTATTCAACACTTCCTCATTAGTTATTCGATCTACCCATCTAATCTTCAGCATTCTTCTGTATCACCATATTTCAAAAGCTTCTATTCTCTTCTTGTCCAAACTATTTATCGTCCATGTTTCACTTCCATACATAGTTACACTCCATAGAAATAGTTTCAGAAATGACTTCCTGACACTTAAATCTATACTCGATGTTAACAAATTTCTCTTCTTTAGAAACGCTTTCCTTGCCATTGCCAGTCTACATTTTATATCCTCTCTACTCCGCAAATAGCAAAACTCCTTTACTACTTTAAGTGCCTCATTTCCTAATCTAATTCCCTCAGCATCACTCGACTTAATTCGACTACATTCCATTGTCCTCGTTTTGCTTTTGTTGATGTTCATCTTATATTCTCGTTTAAAGACACTATCCATTCCGTTCAACTGCTCTTCCAAGTCCTTTGCTATCTCTGACAGAATTACGATGTCATCGGCGAACCTCAAAGTTTTTATTTCTTCTCCATGGATTTTAATACCTACTCCGAATTTTTCTTTTGTTTCCTTCACTGCTTGCTCAATATATAGATGGAATAAAATCGGGTAGAGACTACAACCCTGTCGCACTCCCTTCCCAACCACTACTTCCCTTTCATGTCCCTCGACTCTTATAACTGCCATCTGGTTTCTGTACAAGTTGTAAATAGCCTTTCGCTCCCTGTATTTTACCCCTGCCACCTTCAGAATTTGAAAGAGAGTATTCCAGTCAACATTGTCAAATGCTTTCTCTAAGTCTACAAATGCTAGAAACGTAGGTTTGCCTTAATCTAGCTTCTATGATAAGTCGTAGGGTCAGTATTGCCTCACGTGTTCCAACATTTCTACGGAATCCAGACTGATCTTCCCCGAGGTCGGCTTCTACTAGATTTTACATTCGTCTGTAAAGAATTCGCGTTAGTATTTTGCAGCTGTGACTTATTAAACTGATAGGTCGGTAATTTTCACATCTGTCAACACCTGCTTTCTTTGGGATTGGAATTATTATATTCTTCTTAAAGTCTGAGGGTATTTCGCCTGTTTCATACATCTTGCTCACCAGATGGTAGAGTTTTGTCAGGACTGGTTCTCCCAAGGCCGTCAGTAGTTCCAATGGAAGCACACCGTTAGTAGCAACAAAGGACGAGAATCCACGAAGCATACGTAGGCATCCAGCTTCAGGTAGTACAATATACAGACTCGCTGGGGCATTGGAAGCCAGCACCACAAGCTGGTCGCCGACACACTCCTAAAATGATGACTCAGCGCCGCGAGCAACCTACGCTTCTCTGTAACGGTCACTCCAAGATTTGCCAACACAAGATATGCCCAGGCGACAAGCAAGCACGACCACGAGGGTCCCGCAGCGGAAAACGAAGAGAGCATAGCCGGAAGCGCCGCGCTTAAACAGCGGCCAGAAGAGGAAAACCAAAGATAAAACGCGTATGTCATAACAAACGAGATTAATGCCCCTACTAGGTAAGAGAATCATTGACGACAGGGACTCACCACGCCTCACCACTTCAGTTACTTTTAAGCAGGAGACACGTCACCCGTCTCACCACAAGAAACTAATTTCCGAGGTTGTCACTTAGAATTCGCGGTTGCTGAAACACTGCGTTATGTTAAAGATTTGTTATCATTTTAGCCTAAAATTTCCGACAAAAATTATGCCATACTTGTGGTTTCCAATGAATCTGTGGTTTCAGTCCATAGATTTTGAGCTATATATCGATTACAATGTTTTTCAACTACACAGTTGCACAAAACTCCTTCATTCGATGAATTAAACATACCACTTTCTCACAGTCCATATTTCGCGTGTATGAACGTAGACTGATTCTATCGAGGAAAAAAAAGCTGGTTTTAAGTTCACCGACTGATTTCCGAAATCTGCATATTCGGACGATGAGATCGGCTGGATTGTGACCCGGAGAATGCTGGCACACTGATTTGAAATACTCCGCCGTTTTCGGTCATGTTGACGGTCCACCGAAGTCGGTTTCATTGTTACCGATGCCTGAAACTCTCGTCTTCTCTATAAAGTCAGTGCAAGCGTGGTTCAACGACAAAGACAACATCGTCTCACAAGCGTGTAAAATGTAAATGTCTTGTGGCTAGGACCTCCCGTTCTGGTAGACCGTTCGCCGGATGCAAGTCTTTCGATTTGACGCCACTTCGGCGACTTGCGCGTCGATGGGGATGAAATGATGATGGTGATTAGGGCAACACAACACCCGGTCCCTGAGCGGATAAAAATCGACGACCCAGCCGGGAATCGAACCCTGACTCTTAGGAGTGACATTCTGTTGCGCTGACCACTCAGCTACCTTGTGTGCACCACAAGGGTGTGAACACCAGGTACGAATTATATTCTATGACTAAATAGAAGAGATACTAGAGGCTTTGAAGCGCTGCCAGTAAAGGGAGAGCTTGTAATTGCCTCCTTACTCCGACCGTCATGGATTATTTTGATGCTTGGGAAGCAGAAATCAGTAACTTTATCTACTTCCTTAACACCAATTTAGCTGTGAAGATTCTCGATGTTCTCATTCCCGCTGCTTCTAATTACTTTTGTCTTTCTTCGACCTACTCGCAGTCTATATTCTGTAGTCCTTTCACTCTTCATTCCATTCAACAGGTCCTGTAATTCTTCTTGACATTCACTGAGTATAGCAATGTCATCAGTGATTTCAGGTGTGCCGCTTGGGAGTGTCGTGGGTCCGTTGCAATTCACAATACATATAAGTGACCTTGTCGATAACATCGGAAGTTCATTGAGGCTTTTTTCGGATGATGCTGTGGTATATATCGAGAGGTTGTAAAAATGGAAAATTGTACTGAAATGCACGAGAATCTGCAACGAATTGACACAGGTGCACGGAATGGCAATTGAATATCAATGTAGACAAGTGTGATGTACTGCGAATACATAGAAAGAAAGATCCTTTATCATTTAGCTTCAGTATAGCAGGTCAGCAACTGGAAGCAGTTAATTCCATAAATTATCTTGGAGTAGGCATTAGGAGTGTTTTAAAATGGAATGACCACATAAAACAGATGCCAGACTGAAATTCATTGGAAGAATCCTAAGGAAACGCAGTCCTAAAACAAAGGAAGTAGGTTACAGTACACATGTTCGCCCACTGCTTGGATACTGCTCACAGGTGTGGGGTGTTTACCAGATATGGTTGATAGAGATAGAAAAGATCCAAAGGAGAGCAGCGCGCTTCGCTACAGGATCATTTAGTAATCGCGAAAGCATTACGGAGATGATAGATAAACTCCAGTGGAAGACTCTGCAGGAGAGACGCTCAGTAGCTCGGTACGGTTTTAGTTGAAGTTTCGAGAACATACCTTCACCGAGGAGTCAAGCAGTATATTGCTCCCTCCTACGTATATCTCGCGAGGAGACCATGAGGATAAAATCAGAGGGATTAGAGCCCACACAGAGGCATACCGACAATCTTTCTTTCCACGAACAATACGAGACTGGAACAGAAGGGAGAACCGATAGAGGTACTCAAGGTACCCTCCACCACAGCCCGTTAGGTGGCTTGCGGAATATGGATGTAGATATAGGTGTAGACTCTTATCACTGCATATTGATTCCACACTTCAACTTTTCTTTTATTTCCGTCATTGCTTCTTCGATGTATAGACTAAACAGAAGGAATGAAAAATGTGGTGTCACCGCCAGATAGCACACTTGCTAGGTGGTAGCTTAAATCGGCCGCGGTCCACTAGTACATGTCGGACCCGCGTGTCGCCACTGTGTGATCGCAGACCGAGCGCCACTACAAGGCAGGTCCCGAGATACGGACTAGCACTCGCCCCCAGTTGTACGACGACTTTGCTAGCGACTACACTGACGAAGCCTTTCTCTCATTTGCCGAGAGACAGAATAGCCTTCAGCTAAGTCCATGGCTACGACCTAGCAAGGCGCCATTAGCCTTACATAGTTTGAAAGTTATCGTATGAAATGTCTCAACAAGAAGAACGATGTATACAACAAGGATAAATAAAAGTTAAGTACTCGAGGAGCTGCATACTTTTCTTATTAGCTTTCACTAGTTATCCTGTTCCAGAAGTCACGCCCGTCTGCGTTAGATAGCGTGCATAAAGGCCGCCTCTATCTACAAGGTGTTGGCACATTTACCAACACATCAAAAAATACCAAGCCCATATTCTTCCGTAATCCTTTTTTTGTGCTACTTCGCTGCAGTCACCTTCCAGTCCCTCGTGACTAATAGACTTTCATGTCGCTTCACATACTGAAATAGCCATTCAGTACCCTCATATACTTCCTCTATCTCTTCATCTTCTGCTTGCGGCGTCAGAATGTATTCCTAAACTACCGTTGTCGGTGTTACTTTGCTGTCAATTCTGTTGAGAACAACCCTATCGCTGTACTGGTGACAGTAACTCATCCTCAGCCCTGCATTCCTATTCATAACGAATCCTACTCCCGCTATACAATTTTCTGCTGACGCTGATATTACCTTACACTCTTCTCTCCATTTCACTCCCACTGACCCTCTCTATATGTAGTCAGACTTAGCATTTCGCATTTCAGATTTTCTAGCTGCCCTACCGAATTTAGGCAACGACCTTGCCACGGTGGATACACCGGTTCCCGTGAGATTACCGGAGTTAAGTGCTGTCGGGCTTGGTCGACACTCGGATGGGTGACCATCCAGCCGCCATGCGCTGTTGATATTTTTCGGGGTACATTCAACCTCGTGATGCCAACTGAGGAGCTACTCGACCGAATAGTAGCGGCTCCGGTCAAAGAAAACCAACATAACGACCGGGAGAGCGGTGTGCTGACCACACGCCCCTCCTATTCGCAGCCTCAACTGAGGATGAACGGCGGTCAGATGGTCCCGATGGGCCACTTGTGGCCTCACGACGGAGTGAGTGCTATCAAATTCAGACTAGTGACATTCCCGCCCCGAGTCATAGAACGTTACCCTTTGGTCGGTTATTCCATTTTTCCCCCATAGTCACCTCCGCCTACGCATTCCCCTTCTGGAGATCAGAACCTTTTGTCAATGGAGAGGTCATCAAGTTACCTTTTCCAGTTATGGGCCACATTCCATATGGATACACATTGTGTGTCTTTAATGCAGTGGTTTCCATTGCCTTCTGCACCCTCATGCTGGTCATCGGAACTCAGTTCGGAGCGGAACTCATCATTCATGACAATTCTATTCCAGTCAATGACATTCAAGGTCGAAGACGTATCTGGAGACGCCCTGGACAGCGGTGGCACACCAACGTGACTGTCGCCCGCTGTACGGCCTGATAACCGGACGTGATGGACCGGGATGCAATCCTTTTTACAGCAGTACCCCTTTGGTTATCCACAATACTCTTACAGCACAGCAGTACGTCGACGATAGTGACGTCCCGTTATGTTACTCTTCACGGCAAGCCGTCCTGGGCTTACATTTCTGGAAGATGATACCCGCTCGCACACTGAAAAATATCCTACTGCCTCTCTTCGTGCTTGGCAAACCCTACATTGGCCATCAAGATCGCCGTATCTCACCCCAATTGAAAATTTGGAGCATTATGGGCAGGGTCCTGCAATCATTTCGGGAATTTGACGACTTAAATCGCCATTTGGATAGAATTTGTCAATATACGAGGGGCGTTCAGAAAGTAAGTTCCGATCGGTCACGAAATGGAAACGACTATGAAAATCCGATAAAGCTTTGCACAGATGTGTTGGCTAGTGTCTCTAGTATAACCCCAGTTAGCATCACGTTGCTCTTCTCATTTCTGAGCTCGCAGTGAGTGCGTAAAGATGTCTAGAAAATAGTGTCTGCCGCCTAGTACGAGGGCCTGGTGAGAAATTTCGCCTGAAGCTATGCAGCTAACATTACATAACTGTCGTGCTGTTTCTTCTTCAAGACAATTCTCAGCCGCATTCTGCAGGGGCAATGAAGATGCTCCTGCGTCGTTTTCAAATGGAAATGTGAGATTACCCACAATACAGTCCGCAATTGTCTCCCCCTGAGTTTCATCTCTGGTCACATGAACCGCTGTCTTTGAAGACAACTTTTTGACACAGACAACGAGGTGTAGGCCAGCGTGGAGAATTGGCGGAAAGCACTGGCGGCTGCCTTCTATGATGAGGCTATTGAAAAGTTGGTACAACGCTATGACAAAAGTCTAAGTCAGAACGGCGACTACGTAGAGAAGTAGCTGAAAGGTGTAGCTAATTGTTACAAGTAAAACAATTCTGATGTTCACTGTGGTTTCAATTTGGCAATCAATCGGAGCTTACTTTCTGAACAGGCCTCGTATATCCCTCAGGAGGTCACCCAACACCTGTATCAGTCGATGACAACCACAATGCATACTTGAATAAGGGCCAGAGATAGACCAACGCGTTACGGACTTGCTAAATTTGTGAAGCTGTGTCTGTTGAATAACTCATCCAATTTTTCTGAAATTGTTATCTTTCATTTGACTGTACGTACACATCACATCTACCTACTTCAGTTCCATCTTGTTATTTCGTTTGTAGTGCGTCGGTTTCCTTTTCTTCCTCTTCCTCTCATTCTTTTTTGTTGTAGAGTGTATTTGCTTAGTGCGAGCCTCGTCACGATTCATTATTCTTTGCATTATAGCCGGACCCATGTTATGTCCACTGGCTGCCTACGCTCCTGGAAAGAAACTGCAGAGCTAACGGAACCGTGCCTATCAGAACAATATTGGTCGGCTGAGTATCTGCGACCTCGCAGACCACAGGCACGATCCGTGCTCCTATTGACAACGCCCCCAGAAGTCAGCCTCTGTAGTTTAGAGAGTATCCCTGCAGGAATCAAGGTCTACAGTCGATGCTGTGGCATCAGCTAGCTCCCCTAAACGACCTCTCTACGACCTTTCAACGGTATCGGGATGAGACTTTTCTTCCTCATTGAACAATTCAATAATGATTCCAGCTCCTTGACCCAAAGCAATACTGGAACTAAACCGTCAGCTTGATCCAGATGAACCATTGAAATTCTTTTATGACCCATTGAGAGTGGTAGTTGCTATCGCAGTACTTGCTTTCAGAAAACTAGTTTGGATTTCTAGAGGGTAACTGAACACTAGACAGCCTTTATACACTACTGGCCATTAAAATTGCTACACCGAGAAGAATTACAGATAATAAGCGGGTATTCATTGGACAAATATATTCTACTAGATCTTACATGTCATTACATTTCCACGCAATTTGGGTGCATAGATCCTGAGAAATCAGTACCCCAAACAACCACCTCTGGCCCTAATAACGGCCTTCATACACCTGGGCATTGAGTCAAAAAGAGCTTGGATAACGTGTACATGTACAGCTGCCCACGCAGCTTCAACACGATACCACAGCTCAACAAGAGTAGAGACTGGCGTATTGTGACTAGCCAGTTGCTCGGCCACCAGTGACCAGACGTTTCCAACTGCTCAGAGATCTGGAGAACGTGTTGGCCAGGGCAGCAGTCGAACATTTTCTGTAATCAGAAAGGCCCGTACAGGACCTGCAACATGCAGTCGTGCATTATCCTGCTGAAATGTAGGGTTTCGCAGGGATCGAATGAAGGGTAGAGCCACGGGTTGTAACGCATCTGAAATGTAACGTCCACTGTTCAAAGTGCCGTCAATGCGAACAAGAGGTGACCGAGACGTCTAACCAAAGGCACCCGATGCCATCACGCCAGGTGATACGCCAGTATGGCGGTGACGAAGACACGCTTCCAATGTGCGTTCACCGCGATGTCACCAAACACGGATGCGACAATCATGATTCTGTAAACAGAACCCGTATTCATCCGAAAAAATGACGTTTTGCCATTCGTGCACCCAGGTTCGTCGTTGAGTACTGCATCGCAGGCGTTCCTGTCTGTGATGCAGTGTCAAGGATAACCGCAGTCATGGTCTCGGAGCTGATAGTCCATGCTGCTGCAAACGTCGTCGAACTGTTCGTGCAGATGGTTGGTGTCTTGCAAACGTCCCCATCTGTTGACTCAGGGATCGAGACGTGGCTGCACGATCCGTTACAAAAAAATGGTTCAAATGGCTCTGAGCACTATGGGACTTAACATCTGAGGTCATCTGTCCCCTACAATTTAGAACTACTTAAACCTAACTAACCTAAGTACATCACACACATCCATGCCCGAGGCAGGATCCGAACCCGCGACCGTAGCAGTCAAAAATGGTTCAAATGGCTCTGAGCACTATGGGACTTAACATTTGAGGTCATCAGTCCCCTAGAACTTAGAACTACTAAAACCTAACTAACCTAAGGACATCACACACATCCATGCCTGAGGCACGATTCGAACCTGCGACCGTAGCGGTCGCGCGGCTCCAGACTGTAGCGCCTAGAACCGCTCGGCCACAAAGCCGGCGATCCGTTACAGCCATGCGGATAAGATGCCTGTCATCTCGACTGCTAGTGATACAAGGCCGTCGGGATCCAGCACAGCGTTCCGTATAACCCACCGATTCCATATTCTGCTAACATTTTTTGCATCTCGACCAACGCGAGCAGCAATGTCACGATACCATAAATCGCAATCGCGATAGACTACAATCCGACCTTTATCAAAGTGGGAAACGTGATGGTACGCATTTCTCCTCCTTACACGGGGCATCACAAGAACATTTCGCCAGGCAACGCCGGTCAACTGCTGTTTGCGTATGACAAATCGGTTGGAAACTTTCCTCATGTCAGCACGTTGTAGGTGTCGCCACCGGCGGCAACCTTGTGTGAATGCTCTGAAAAGCTAATCATTTGCGTATCACAGCATCTTCTTCCTGTCGGCTAAATTTCGCGTCTGTAGCACGCCATCCTCGTGATGTAGCAATTTTAATGGCCAGTAGTGTATTCCACACCCTGAAATTTTTCTAACGTTCAACTATAAGCAGCATTTTCCAGCAGCATTTGTCGGTATTAATAGTGCATACGACAATGTCCACAAACTCCACTTCTACTATAAAAATTAAGTGATATGTGTATTCCAAATAAGTTTCTGTGTGTAAGATTCTAGAAAAAATTGCTGGTACAACTTCAAGAGGGCTGCCCCAATTTTCTGTCCCAGCCTTCATCTGTTTCAAAGTAATCACGGGATATCGCACACAGACAACATCATTTCACCATAGTTCAAAAATCTCCCGTTTTCTGATTATTTACGCCTTTAATTCTATAAACCGGGATCTTGAATCTCTGTGGATAACAGTAAACAGAGCTGTTTAAGGATTGATACGCTAGTTTAATGCTAATAACCTAACAGTTTGAATGTCCAGAAGTTCTCTTCAACAGCAGAGGGTTTAGACACCCTAATTAGTCAGTTTATTTGGAAGACTCTCCTTCGTGTAGGTGACTAAAGTTAAACTGTTAGGTGTGATATTTGGAATACGCTTAAAATGAGCTATCACATATCTCTTGTTATTAGGGAACAGAATCACTGCAATGAGATCTCTCGATGGAACTTTGTGGGATGCAGACCCAGCATTCTCTTGAACATGTACTAACGCCTGCTCCGCTCAGTCATCGATTATTGATACATCTTATATCTCAGCACTGCCAAAGGTGCACTTCGTGAACTTGAACTAGCACAGTTCTGTTGCCTGCAGCTATGCCTTGTAGCAATGCTATCGACTGTGACAAATAACTTACCCGTATAAACCGCAGAATCTGCCTGTATAAACAATATTTTCGCCACACACATTGTTACACTTGCGAATCTTACATGTACAAGTAGGGTAACTTTGGACCTCTGTACCTCGGGAACGGGTAAGGATATGAAAAAAACATTCAAGGTTTTCTGAAATCATGTCTTAGGAGCATATCGCAAAAATTCAGGCGTATGCTGTGCATATCCATCTTGGAATCCGCAGCTCGGATTTGGTGTAAAAGATTTATGGAAAAACACTTTTGGGGAGTTTTCTGACGAACAGCCCATGAATTATGGAGTCTCAGTAAGCCCCTTAATGCTCACCGTAGACCACACCAAAACACGAAATACATGAAATAATTTGCTCCATTTGCCTCAGGAAGAGGAAGTTTGTAATATTCATATTTTGATCTCGTACTTAGCATAGCGACACTAAGACGATAATCCTGTTGGGTATTCTGATTAGGAGAATATAGCACTCAACGAAAAAGTCTGTTCGTTAATCTCTTTGTTCTTCTATATTGACGCCATGCTGAAATTGTAATAGTGCTCTTATTACATGAGTCATCAAGAATTTTACGTCTGGGCTGAAGATTGTCACACAGTGACTAAAATCGATTTCCTGTAGTAAATGACTTCAAACCTCTTTCGACTGACGATGTCCATCTTGTTACATACATATTCTTAATTCTCAGCTATGTCTGACCTATCCTGACGTCTCTTACCCATAAAGGCGGCTCTGTTGAAGCCCTCATGTTGTGGTCGTCACTAGAACCAATGTTTCTGCTTAAAACTTGTAAGTAGGCTCTTTAGATTTTCTCATTGGTAACGCCACGTAGCGCTCTGTATGAAAATCACTGGCTGTGCTGTGTGCAGTCTGTGGCTAGTTTGCATTGTTGTCTGCCATTGTAGTATTGGGCAGCTGGATGTTAACAGTGCGTAGCGTTTCACAGTTGGAGGTGAGCCGCCAGCAGTGGTGGATGTGGGGAGAGAGATGGCGGAGTTTTGAAATTTGTAAGACTGGTTGTCATGAACTACTATATATATTATGACTATTAAGGTAAATACATCATTTGTTCTCCATCAAAATCTTTCATTTGCTAACTATGCCTATCAGTAGTTAGTGCCTTCAGTAGTTAGAATCTTTTATTTAGCTGGCAGTAGTGGCGCTCGCTATATTGCAGTAGTTCGAGTAACGAAGATTTTTGTGAGGTAAGTGATTTGTGAAAGGTATAGGTTAATGTCAGTGAGGGCCATTCTTTTGTAGGGATTATTGAAAGTCAGATTGCGTTGCGCTAAAAATATTGTGTGACAGTTTAAGCACAGTCACGTATAATTTTTCTAAGGAGACGTTACAAACTGCACGACGCTTTGGATCAGATATTTTCCCTATTGTTCTCACAAAAACTGGCAATAGTCGTTAAATTCTTTCCTAACAATCACTGGAACATCAACAAAGGAAAGAGGCTCTCTTTCAAAAAATAGTGGAGCATACAGCAGCCGTGGTGCGATAAATTGATGTAGCGTACGTATTTTACTATACGTCCTTCAGTCTATTAAATGACAACAGGAGACGTGAAATTCTTTCCTAACAGTCACTGATACATCAAAGAAGGAAACAGGCACTCTTTGAAAAAATAGTGGAGAATACAGTAGCCAAGGTGCCAGGAACGGATCCTACGCGCTTATCTTACTATACGTTCTTCAAGGGATTAAATGTGACTTACCGTTCTATCCCATAAGTGACATACTACTTCGTTACAGTTTAACAACTGTGAGACAAGTTGTAATACGGAATCCTCGCAAATGACTGCGCAACGTCGACTGGCGTTTAGAACATATAGGATCTCCTTATCTAGGGAAGGCAACCTGCGCAGGTGGAAGACAGGTGCAAAAACTAACGATCGTAAAAAACGTAAAAACCACTTAACCGGATGCATTATTGGGAAACGATAAATATAATTATGATGTCTGTTGTATGACATACAACAAGGAAACTCAGAAATCGTAACTGCAACCGGGACCAGGGAAAACATGTTAGAAGTTGTGTTTCACTACTGTGTAATTGGCGAGAAAATATATTGACCTAGAGTGACAGCAGTCTAATAGTAGATTAATCACCCTCCTACGAGCAATAACGGAAGTTTTTCCGCACGTAAGATCCACATCGGAAATGTAGTGTCCTTGCTGTTGCGAGCTAAAAATCCAAAGATATTCGGGCTCACATGCCATTCCTCTTCGTTGAAGTGTCTTGACTCAAACTCGTGTAGGGGTTGAACCACATGTGTCGCATTACACACCCTAAATTAAACACTTGTGCCCCCTTTGGTTAAACTGTGTGGCTGATAGTAGGTTTGCAAAGTACAAAGATAACATAATATATAATAATAGTGATAATATCGGGGACTGAATTAACAACACATAAATGATGTAGGCCACACTGTTGCTATTTCGTTGTGATAATATTTATTCAGAAACCAAACTAATAGCGGAAGTAGTCGTATATAGAGTTACCCTTACACTCGAGCGCATATCCATTTGACACAGATCGATCATTCACAATCTCATCGCGAAAAGCAAGTTATCTACGGGAAAGGTTAGAGTTCACATCAGGCGCGCGGCTGCTCACCGCTCAGAGACTAAGTCACGCGATACCACACAACGCGAAATTTTCGAAGTCCTTTCACATCCCAGCTTCCTAAAGACAGACCGTCCGGTTTCGCGTCTGAATCCGAACTGTACACTTTGGTGTCTCCAGCCGAACTGTACCTCTTCCTGTCCCCGGCCGCGTTTCCCGCGAGCCGAATATCATCGCTCAACTGACTAGGGCAGTTCCCTATCCTGAAGCAGTCCATCTGATTGGCTACAGCTTATTCTACATTATTTTAAATTTTAACATATTTAAATAATCTAAGGCTGACCTTCTTAGCTTTGAAAGTCATGGCCAGAAGCCTTGCACCAATGTGCTTTCTAATAATTAAATAAAGGACGAAAGTAACTATTATGCACTAAACTTCACAACAAATATTCTATTACCTAATGATTCAATAAGATCGCATGCTGTCATCGTTCAATGTGTTTCGTGTGCAGGAAATGAAGATCTGATGCTTGACTGTAAATACTGATAATTTAAATTTACCAATCTCCTAAGAAAATAAGGTTACAGAGTTGAAATTTACAGCTTTTGTCATTTTAATAATGCACATTTATATGAAATGACGATCGTTAAGATCGACCAAAGCGTTCAGATTTTAGCATTCAGGTCTTTGGCACAATACTTGTTAAAATCACTTTAACAATAAATCCTAAACTGTTATAAATATGATCAGTATTCAAGTTTTATTGGAATCACCATGAAACTTTACGGAGGATGCCAGTTTAAAATTACTGTGGCTTGATTCCCCGCCTTACGACAGAATTAAATAATTTTCATAAATGTTTCCCTTTATGGGCGATCTTAGGTCGGCCATATTTAACACAGATACGTCTCTTAGGCCGCAAACGGCTCCTCCTACTGTGTTTCCCTATCACGTATATTCTTGTCTGTCTCACTCGCACACTGCTGCGCTTAGGCCTCAATAGGCAATAGAGACCTGTGAATTTCCCCATGTCGTGGTTAATTTGCTCCCTTTGTGGTACGTGGTCCTGGTCGACAGGGTTGGTTTCACAATTCCTGTAGGCTGACTTTTTCATCCATATATTTAAATGAGAGCGCAATGCTCGTTAACGCACACACCTCCACTTCATACCATGCTGGCGTGCCATATTTGTTATGAAGTATAACTCAAATTCACAAGACACAAATTCATAATACAATAACATAAATAGCCGGCCGGTGTGGACGTGTGGCTCTAGGCGCTTCAGTCTGGAACCGCGTGACCGCTCGGTCGCAGATTCGAATCCTGCCTCGGGCATGGATGTGTGTGGTGTCAAAAAAATGGCTCTGAGCAATATGGGACTTAACTGCTGTGGTCATCAGTCCCCTAGAACTTAGAACTACTTAAACCTAACTAACCTAAGAACATCACACACATCCATGCCCGAGGCAGGATTCGAACCTGCAACCGTAGCGTGTGTGGTGTTCTTAGGTTACTTAGGTTTAATTAGTTCTAAGTTCTAGGCGACTGATGACCTCAGTAGTTAAGTCGCATAGTGCTCAGAGCCGTTTGAACCATTTGAATAACATAAATACCCTAAGCGCCAGATCAGTAGTGTAATTATTTGTTTTGGTGTTGGTGCAGCATGCTTTCAATTTAAAGAAACTTATATCTAACAAAAATTATTAAATGCTTCATATTAATTAAATGCCGAATGAAACTATAAATTTATCAAAATTGACTGTCTATTGAAATGCCGCAGAAATACCAGGGTTGGAAATTAAATAGTGGTAATTATTTATTCACAACCAGTACAAAAGAGTTACGTGTTTTCACCTGTTACTGTCATTCAAAGTAGTAGTGACCAGCGTTGTGTAGAACCCGTTGCCAGCGATGTGGGAGGCGTAGTATTCCGATAGCAGAGCGTGTTTTGATAATGGTGCTTTTGGAGCGGACTACTGCCTGTCGAATCTCTTAGAGCAGTTCTGAAGCGAAGTGCCACGAAGTAGCTCCATCATCTTCGGAATCAAATCAGACTCACAAGGACTTACGTCCGAGGAATATGGTGGATGGTACAGTACTTCCCAGTCCCATCGTCCGAACAGAGCAGCCACAGCTGTTGTGCAGAAAGTGTCGCCGCTTCTTTCTCGAAGTTGTCGCAGGTGATGCTCCAAAACCGAACAGTAATACACTGCGATACTTTCTGCGCAACCTACCCATCATTTTGCACGACAATTCGCGTGCGCATACAGCGCAAGCTGTGGCTCCTTTGTTGAGTCGATAAGACTCCATACTCCTCGGACTTAAGTCCTTGTGACTTTGATTTCTTTCTGAAGATGAAGGGACCACTTTGTGGCATTCGCTTCAGAACTGTTCCAGATATTCGACAGGCAGTAGATCGCTCCATTCACACCATAAACAGAACACGCTCTGCTAACGGTATAATACGCCTTCCACATCGCTGGCAACGGTTTCTACGCAACGCTGGTGACTACTTTGAATGACAGCAACAGGTGAAAACATATAACTCTTTTGTATCGGTTGTAATTAAATAGTGGCCGCTATTTAAGTTCCAACCCTTGTATCAGCGCCACTGCACTCACTTTCACAGGACCTACTCGTCACAACGAAGTCTCCAGCGGCGCTCCACATATTCGGAGTCGAGTACCCCGCCGAAATTGTGTATGGTTCTGCATTCCATCGCCATCTTTGCGGAAACAAGTCTGTTGAAATTCAAATTGGGGGTAGATACCAGCCGCGCGGGATTAGCCGAGTGCTCTAAGGCGCTGCAATCGTGGACTGTGCCGCTGATCCCGGCGGAGGTTCGAGTCCTCCCTTGGGCATGTGTGTGTGTGTGTGTTTGTCCTTAAGATAATTTAGGTTAAGTAATGTGTAAGCTTAGGGACTGATGACCTTAGCAGTTAAGTCCCATATGATTTCACACACATTTGAACATTTTTTTGGTAGATACCAGAAAACAAACACTTTCTGAAACCACCGAGGATCTGCAGTGAATGCCTCCCCCAGTGTAATCGATAAAAACAGATCTAAACTACACAGTAAACAATTGATTTACAGCGTTTGCAGGATGCTCGTAAATTCTTCAATGATTCTGACACATTATTCAAGCTCCACTAGAGACGTGTATCTCGTGACAGATTCCCAATCGACTTCATCGGCAAATTAATATTTTCTTTTAATTTAAATAACTCCCTTAGACTCAAAACTAACAACAAACGCTAACAAATCTCACCGATCGCTAAATTCCGTGCAGTGAAGCTGCGTACACAAATCGATACTCCATAAAACAATAAATCATTCCCCAAAATATTCTCAGGTAAGTAGATAAATAAACATCTGTCTTCCTAGGTAAGCATTATTAATTTTCATTTTCCTAATTTCTCTGACCTCCGTTTTCCCAAATTGGCGTGACCATAAGTTATAATTTGGAAATTACAACAAACATAACACCATCCAAAAACTTAAGCTCAACACTTATATACACATAAATAAACTCCTTATATACCCCCAAAATCATAATTTATATGGATACTTTGCACTGATTCTTGACTTGACACTATTCACCAAATAACTAATTTCTCCGACCTCTCGCACCCAATCGTGCGTCTGAACTATATCTTTATAATTGCACAGCCATTGTGCCAAAAAAAAGAAAAATCCTTGTGTGACGAAACAACAAACAAGCTACAATAAATCCTGAAATAAAACATTGCAAATTATTCCTCCAAATGATCTTAAAATCTAAACAATGATAACTTCTTTCTTAACCTACTTTCAACTTCTCAGCGTACAGTATCAATTCCGTTACATTTCTTAATCCTAGAAGTTTTCTGAAACAAGGTATCTGAGTCGGCCGGCATTAGGGTGCGGACATTCTGCCACTACAAAGGGCCCATAGTACAGCTCAAACAACTTTTTATTTCCCCATCCACTTCGCTAGACTTTCCTTTCGTACGTATTAGGACTTTGTCTCCTATTTTGTATGTAACTGATTTGTACCGCCCATCAAGTCGTCTCTTCCATTCCGCTGCCAACTTCTCCAATCGGGATTTTACCGCCTGCTCTCTCTCAGCTGCCGACTCAGCCTTAAACTGCGGGAACTCCACACTTTCCGTTAACAGAAATTTCGGTTTGATTCCTGTCATCACCTCCAAGGGCGAATATCCAGTTGCGTTACTTTTCACGATGTTTAGAACGTCGTCAAATGATCGTACGTATTCCACCAAATTTAAGTGTCTGTCACTCTCGTTAAATCCGACACAGGCGTCCAACTTCTCTCATATACCGCTCGCAAAGGTTACTCTCCGGTTGGTACACTGATAATTTAATGTGTTTTATATCCTGGTCGTTCATATATTTGTTCCGGACTTTTGATGTAAACTGAGATCCGTTGTCAGATAACAGCCTCTGTGGTTTGGTTCCGTTTTTTAAAGAAATCTTTTTCTAACTTGTCTATCAGCGTCTCACTAGCAGCTTTCCGTTGCGGCGTTCGCTGTGTTATTCAGTGGTTTGGTATTTAACTAATTTGTAAATGAAAATGATAATCTTATTTTATTACATTAAGTAATTACTAAATAATTTTTTTCCTGGCTAAAGATTAGGTCAAGTTTCTAAAGAACTCATAGTTAACGTCGTGTTAAAGTGTTGTCTGTAAGTTGTGTAAGTGTCACTAAATCACAGTTCATACAACAGATTCTATACAACTATTGATTATGATGGAAATGATCATTCAAACCACCGAATATCAGCCGCGCGAAACACTGACGTATCTTACCTGAAACAATATTCTTCGCAACTCGTGCGTAATTAATTTTGGTTCCATACATCAGCTAGAAAAGTTTCTTATAAGTATCGTGCTATGAGCACTGTTTTTAAAGAACCAATCTGATTCGAATCATTTTCATTAAAATGAGTTCGGGACCACCGGTACACATTTATTTTTACACATTTGTATTAAGTTCGCCATTTATGTCTGCAGAGTTGCGTAATTTGAATTTGCCGCTGAGATAATTGTTAAGATGGCGGCAGACAACTGATACAGACTTTCTATTGTTAAACCAAATAACTAAGTATTAGAAATGCTTATTAAACGCTATAAAATCTACTTTCGTATTGTGCACTATTTAGACTTCATCAAGCAAACATTTGATTTGTTTTTAAGGAAAACACAGAAAAAAACGCGATACAAATCGCTGTCGTCAATGGCTGCGCTCCTTGCAGCGGAAAGAAATAATTAACACAGATAATGCTTACTGAGAGAGGAATTAAAGTTGCAAATAATTATTCACCAATATTTATAATAATAATGAACTCTATTCTCATGTAATAATTAACAAATAATTACAATTTCTTAACAGACCTCAGTTTGATATGCGTCCGCAACCTACAAAAGCCAACCAACAAAAGGTAAAAACAAAGGAAGATAAACGCAGATCATAAAAGGAATTTACAATTATCATTGTCTTTGTACGATACACATCGGTATGTCCAATTACATCATAGAATATTATATAAATAATTAATATTTATCATCGTTTTGACTATTTCTTCATATGTCGAATAGATAATGTATATAACTGTTACAGGCATAATTTCCTCTCGTCGCACTGTAGCTAAAATTTATCTCGTGGATGTTACACAGTATAGGATAAAGTTTAATAAATTATCAAAAGAGGTCCACAATAACAAATATGTACTTCATACCGCCACGTCCTGTGGGCCAAAATCGTCAACCGCCAGTAACTCTCCTACCTTGGTCGGTATTATACTTTTCATTTCCCCTTGTTGGGCTGCAGTACAATATCTTCTCGCTGACGTTGATCACAGGCAGCCAGCTGCGCACGTACTCGTCTCGCGAGGTTATGAATGTGGATGTATTGCTCTATAAGTTCCGTGCACTTCTGGGCCCCGTAATGACGTGACTTACAAGGACGTAATCTATCAGCTGTTCCACATATTTGTCGGGAAAGCAAAGTCTCCAGTGATCGTTTTTCTCGTCTCTTCTGCGAAACAGCACACCCCTGCGGATCTTGAAAAGCAGGATATTTTTTCGTAGCCCTTGCTGCCAAAGTTGATTTTGATGTTCTTCAGTTCAGGGTCATCATTTCGCGCTCTCCGCATATCTTTGCAAACCGCACGAATTTCCTTTTCCCCCGGTACTCCTTTCATGCACAGCAGCTGAAATTCGTTCTTTGTCTCCTCCCCTCCATTGTCTTCCTCTCCAACGGGCAGCCTGGACAGAGCACCGGCAATAAAATTCTTGGCCCCTTTAATGCAGCGTCTCTGGAAACTAAATTGCTGCAAGAACATTGCCCAGCGCATCAAACAGTCGTTTGGTATTCTACAGTCTTGCAGAAAGTTAAGGGCCGTATGGTCGAATAGCAATGTTACCCTTCTATCTTCCAAATACACACGGAACCTTTTTAATCCGTACATGATTTGCAAGCAGCTCCTTCTCTGTAATCCTGTATCCGCGTTCATGTTTGTTGAGTATGCGACAGGCGAAAGTCACATTCCGATGTTCTATCTTCCCGTCGATTTGTTTTTCTTGGAAGATTTCGCAGCCTGTCCCATAATCTGAACTGTTCGACGACAGACAGAACGGAGGTGTTATGTCGGGAAAAATAGAGCATCTTGACGCGCACAGTTTATCCTTTGTGTTCTGAAATTCCTTTTCACATTCCTCGGTCCATTTCCATGATGCGTTGTTCTTTAATAGTTAACATAAATTTAGGTTATTCATTCATCCCCCAAGAATTTTCGATGAAACCCACATAATCCTAGGTATGACTTTAATTGCTTTCTGTTGATTGGCCTTCTACAATCCGTGATTGATTTTAGTTTCTAGGTACTCGGTAAAATTCCCTCAGATGTAAGAGTGTCCTAGAAACTGAATTTACGCTAGGACAAATTCGCATTTGGCAATATGTAACGTCATTCCTCCTCGTCTTAAGGTCACAAGCACTTCCTCCAGCAATTTACAGTGTTCGCACCAGGATCCCGTCGCTATTAAAATGTCGTCCACATAGGCCACGAACTTCCTCATTAAGCGTTCTCCTAAGACATGGTTTTGCGCTCTCACAAAAACTGCCACTGAAATCGGGAGGCCGAACGGTACAACCTTAAGCCGCTAGCTTCGTCCTTCAAATAAGAAAGCTGTGTAATGTCTGCTTTCTTCTGCCAATGAGATTTGCCAAAATCCTGACGTCAAGTCAACACTAGACATCAATTTCATATTCCTGAAGTTTTGCAGCAGTTTCTCCATATTACCAGACTGGTCGAGCTTTCTCACTGTTACCTTACATATCTTACGCGCGTCTAACACGATTCTACCTGATTTGTCTTTTTTCTTTACAATTACAATGGGATTACAATAATCGCTGCTACACTGCTCTGTAATATCCCATTCTAGCATTTACCTTAAACTGGCCCTGAAGGCTTCCCGATCTGCAAACGGAATTACATAAGGCTTGCACTTAATCGTCTCGTGCGGCTTCACTTTAATGGAGTATTCGAAGTCTGTTACCGGGACGATCAGAAAACATGCCCTCTAACGACACTACAATTGACAAAACACCTGCTTCTCTACCTCCGGTGTATCCTCGACTTCTCTACCGTTTCCTTAATTGTTATCTTTATCTCAACCGCATGTAATTATGGTGTGCGCAATCTAGTTGTCCCCCGTCAAAAAATTCTTAAATTTTACTTTCCTTTTCTCGCCTTCAATTTCCAAATCTAAGCACCTTCCCACACAGCGAAGCGAATTTTATATTTACATAAGAAATCTGTTCCCAGCACCACATCTTTTACAAATCCATTCTCTACAAATCATCATATACTAAAATTATTCTCCTCGCACTTGAATTCCAAGAACACTTCTTGCATTATCGGCTTACTTAAACCGCCAACTGCCGTTTTAATTTTTGTGTTATTTACAGGTAGTAATACTAATTTCATATTCTTTATCCTATGTACAATACCTTCCGACACTGTCGACCCATTACATCCAGAATCGAGTAGTGCGTCAACCTTCTCGTCATTTACTTTAATTTCAAAAATAGGCTGATCATTAATCATTTCTTTTCGCTCTAAACACTGTTCCCTCAATAAATCATTCTCCATGTCTCGTCCCCTATCTTCCATCACTGGAGTGCACATATCCTGTTCGATCCACCCCACAATTTCGTATTCCTCCCAAAATAAACCGTTATATGCTTTTTTCGCCCCACTTTCATTTTTCTCTCTTCTAGACCTCTCGCTGTCTTAAACTTCTCACGAGTCCACAAATGAGGCAATAACGACCGTAATGTTCTACCGAACCATCACCAATCAGTTACAATAAAGTCACATTTCTCCTTAAGATACCATTCTATGCAAATATCTCTTTCTATATTAGAATAAAACTCACTGTATTCTGCCTTAAAATTATCGACATTAGTATCTACAACATCATTATCATGAAATAAAGCATTACTTTTACTTACACATCATTACAAACACCTTCAGAAACAGCACTTTCAACAGCCGCTGATGCATTAAATAACTCGCTACGTAAAACCTCATTTACCTCCTTCGACAAATGACCAATATAAGAATCGATCATAGTTTCACCATCCTCTGTCGTTACATCATGTAGATTATAGCTACAGCGTCGTGCAATTTCAGAATCAACAGTACCATTGAATTCTGCTGCGTTTTGATTTAAACCTGAGCAGAATACCTTCATCTCTCCTACACGCCCCTACGCCACATTAATTTCAGCTCACACATCAAATTCAGATCCACATTCACTGTCAAACAAACATTCAAGATTCACAGATCCATCCAGAATTTCGGGTTCGACTTGAAACTTGCTTGTTTTTACTTCAACTGCTCAGTGAAAGTAATTGATAAAATTTTTACTTAAACTGCTGAATGCTTACTCAATGTTCTTAAAACTGCTGAGTGAAATTGAATGCAAATGAACCTGCTGAAACTGCTGAGTGAAACTGAACGTACTGTCTCTTTGCTTGTCTTTATTATTTCATATCTGACCTACAGAATCTTCCATGGCAAAGAGAACTCAAACTTTTCCTATTCATTAATTACTCCCACTATTCAAGGATAACGTGATCTGACTGCTTTAGAATTACAAACACATAAACGGCCTACTTACAACCTCCATTTGTACAAAGATACGCACAGATTTCTTCGCCTGAAGTATCAATACAAGCAGCTTCAACTTTCGTAACTTCAGGACATAAAACATCATTACTACCATTCTTCAAAATTAATTTACCAATATCCGCCGATACACGCACAAATTCATCAACAGCTGACGAGACTACTGCTATGCCGCCCTTATTAACCTCCTTAACAACTTTCGCCGTCACAATGTCACCTGAAACAACATCACCTTCATCACAATAATCGTTACCGCTGGTTAGTACCTGTTTAGAATTTTCTGTACCATCTAACTCCACCAAATTCAGCTCCACCTCAGCCTCCTTTTGGCACATAGAACCTTTCATTCTATTTACATTCAAACACTCTTTCGTCTCACATTCATAAAAGACATCATTTAGCCCTAAGTCCCCGTCATCGCCTTTGTCGTTATCTTCCATTATATTAGGATTACGCATTTACGAACGATCTGATTTGAAAATTTACCTATTTGATTCTCATCTCTTCCTAATTTCATTTCAATATTCTGGTGCCTTTCTACCGATTTATTGACACCTATCACATTTATGTTTACTCGCGTGCTATTTGTCGCCGGTTTATTTCGTCGTCTCCACACCTGAGGTGCGGTGAAACCTATATTCCCGATCTTCCATTGAGCTGTTTCATTTCGCCAGATGCCGGTCCCTCAAATCTAAGTTCTTGCTGTCGGCCCCTGTCACGTAAGTATCCGTTCCCACTACTCCTTTGAAATTTATCATCGGATGTTGAAAGGTGGCTCCACTGAGCCACAGCGCCAGAGTTTGCGCCAAAGAGTATATTTCAGCCGCCTCCACTGGCCGTGTTTGTTGAGAAGTGGTAGTGGAGAGTGCTTATTGAGAAGTAGCAGTAGGCAGTGCTTGTTGAGATGTAGCAGTGGTGAGTCGTTGTTGAGAAGTTCCCATGGAGAGTGCTTGTTCAGATGTTGTCATATTGTTTTGATGGGCTAGACACCAGATATTGTTGGATTGGGGATGCTGTAATGATCAGAGTGTGCTTTTCGTCAATATATATGACGGTAAAAAACTCCTTTTTTTTATTATTTCAATGACTTAAACAATAATGCCTCTTGGTCACAGGTTCAGTCAACAAAGCATCTGGCTCGTGTTCTTGTATTAGACTGTATTTCTGATTTCTATGTGCATTTATAGTATTTCTGTTTATTTTTTTTAATTACTTCAGTATAAATGGTATTTAAATCAATAACCTAATATATAAAATACAGTAAGGAATACAAATGCTTGCATACATGTGATTTTACATAATGGTTTACACAAGTATCATTCAATCAATGGCACCAGCAATGACGAATAGGTATAGGTAAGAGTCTCATAACATCTCATAAACAGTAAACACACAAAAAAATCAGTTTATACAAATATTTACATAAAATCTTGTCAATAGTTCAATAAACAAGTAGTTGACAGTTCCAGCAGTAGCA
This sequence comes from Schistocerca americana, assembly GCF_021461395.2. Classification (NCBI taxonomy): domain Eukaryota; kingdom Metazoa; phylum Arthropoda; class Insecta; order Orthoptera; family Acrididae; genus Schistocerca; species Schistocerca americana. The sequence goes on along the minus strand of NC_060124.1, from coordinate 98,390,568 downwards.
CCCAGCAATGGTCAACAGGTGCAAACACCAACGAGTGACATTATTTCAGTAGAAACAGTTCCATCAGTGGCACCCAGCAATGTTACACAGGTGCAGACAGCAAGAAGTAACTTCATTTCAGTAGAAACAGTTCCATCAGTGGCACCCAGAAATGTTGAACAGGTGCAGACACCAACAATTGACATTATGTCAGTAGAAGCAGTTTCAGTGGCACCCAGCAATGTTGAGCAGGTGCACACACCAACAAGTGACATTATTTCAGTAGAAGCAATTCCATCAGCGGCACCCAGCAATGCTGACAGGTGCAGACAGCAACAAGTGACATCATTTCAGTAGAAGCAGTTCCATCAGTGGCACCCAGCAATGTTGAGCAGGTGCAGACATCAACAAGTGACATCATTTCAGTAGACACAGTCCATCAGTGGCACCCAGTAATGTTGAACAGGTGCAGACACCAACACGTGACATTTCAGTAGAAGCAGTTCCATCAGTGGCACCCAGCAATGTTGAACAGGTACACACAGCAGCAAGTCACATTATTTCAGTAGAAGCAGTCCATCAGTGGCACCCAGCAATGTTGAACAGGCGCAGACAGCAACAAGTAACATTATTTCAGTAGAAGCAGTTCCATCAGTGGCACCCAGTAATGTTGAGCAGGTGCAGACAGCAACAAGTGACATCATTTCAGCAGTAGCAGTCCATCAGTGGCACCCAGTAATGTTGAACAGGTGCAGGTAACAGTCCATAATATTCACTATCACTAATTAGACAGTTCATCAGAGTTTATCAGCAGAAATTAAACATTTCCAAGAGGCACCCAGCAATGTTGAATAGGTGCAAGCACGAACAACAGTTTGAAGGCACACACAATTGCTTTTACAAAATTATTATCAATTCTCTTTCACCAAACATACAAATTATAATAAACACACAAATGATATCAGATAATGGTCATATTAAATATTACAAATACACAAATATCAGTAAACCTATAACAATTATGGGTGTCAGTGCAAGCCACAACAAACAAGTAAAATAATATTTAGGAGATAAGTCGGTACCAATTATTTAGGATTAGGAAAGGAAAACACACAAAACAAACTCACTCATCTTTCATCCACATTAAGTACTACTGTGTAATTGAATAGTGTTAACTGTGTAAATGCAGTTCTGTCCAAAATTTTATGTTCATCTTGTGTATCAAGTAGTAGTGGCAGCAATGTATAACAGTCAATAACAGTTAGTCAACGTCGTAGTCATCATGTCAAGACCAACATTCGCCAAGCCAAATCAAAATGTACGGTTCATGAACAACTGTCAGTGTGCCAAGATATGCAAATACTTCCTCTCCCAAAAGAAAGTATATACTGCTTATTGATTTAACAAAGTTTGTGTGTAGACTATTTTCCTTCTACTTGAATGTTCTAGTCTGCCAACTTCATCTTCCTTGTTCCATATAGACCAACAAAAAAATATATTCCTCACTTACTTAACCTCTTATCCACCAAAACTCCAATAATCATCAGCATCACATAATCATAATACTTCAATAATACCTCTTCCGTTGATACATATAAACATTATCATCAATATCATTTACCTTACCTCTTGTCCACCAAAACTCCAATAATCATCAACTTCACACAATCTCAATACCTCAATAATACCTCTTAAATACGTCGACACATATAAACCTTATCGCCAATATCATTTCACTTCCATAACAACTCTTTCCTCTAGTCAGTCTCCTCGAATAAGTACAGATAAAATCCTAGTGCAAACTTCAATTCATCATCCCACGCAATCCGAAGACACAATGTCCACACACAACCTCTGTGTAGTCCACCTGACCCAAATCTTCTACTCATTATGAATTATAAAATACATTTTGGTTACCTTGTCCATCATTAAATAAAAGAAATGCATACATGACCTCTAACAGCCTTTAGTTTGAATAACGCTCAGTAAGAAAGTACGAGTACGGAGTGTGTATAATCATAATTTTTCACAGTGTGTACACCACTTCAAGAATCACGGCAATACAGAAGCAAACTTGTGGAGTATTTCTTGTGTCAAGTGGTACTTACTATTTCAATTGCTCACGAAGAATGCAGTGTAATAACTGTCAATGGTCTAAACCTAGTGTTGGTATGTCATGTCGTTAGCTTCCTTCCCATTAGCATAAATTTATACAGTTCCATATAACCTCCAGCTCATGTGACTTCAATGAAGTTTCTTGTACTAATGTCGTTCATAGTATTATAGTAGTTCATTTTATTATCTTAAAATATAATGCACTGAGCGTAAGCAAAACATGCAATAGCGAGTAATTATACAAGTAGAGAACAGAATGTCAACAAGTAGATGCAGCACAATTCCTACAACGAGGCTCTGTCAAGCAAACAATCTATAATTAATACCATAGTGTGACCTACACTCTATGTTTGTACACAGTATATCAGAATTTCCATATACCAAATTAAAGAGTAGTTATGACAACAAAACAGAAATGTGTAAGTATTCAATCCATACGCAAAGCAGCAAATGTGTATCTTACATAATAAACAGGTCATTAGCATCATATCAACATAAGCAAATAAATGTTCATATGTAATCTTAATAAGTAAACATGAAGGCGCAAGCAGATAAATCACAAAGTATATCCTACAAATAACCATATCAGCACAACTAATCAGGTGACAATTCTTCTTCTCTTCTTCTTCGGTTATCAACCCACAGGTTGGTTGGCAGCAGCACGCCATTCCGTTCTTTTGTCAACTTTCTTCTTCATATCTGCATAGGTCTGGCACCCGATGTCATTTATTACTTGTTGAATGTAGCTTAATCTAGGTCGTCCTCGGCGAGTTCTTCCTTCAATGATTCCTTCTAATATTCTCTTAATGAAATTGTTATGCCGTAAAATGTGACCTATGAAGGTTATTCTTCTTTTCTGTATATTTCGCCAAAGAGATCTGTTTTCTTTCACTCTTCTGAGGACATCTTCGTTTGTAGCCTTGTCTCGCCAGCTGATTTTTTCCATTCTCCGGTAGCACCACATTTCGAATGCCTCTAATCTTCTCTTTTCTTCTTTTCCACTAGTCCAAGTTTCACATCCGTAAAGGGCTGTACTCCACACATAGGTTTTCATGACTCTCTTTCTTACGTCTAAACTAACATTTCTACTCGTCAGTAAGTTTCTTTTTCCATTGAATGCTATTTTGGCAAGTTGTATTCTGTTTTTAATGTCACTTTTGCTCCTTCCATCTGCTGTTATTTTGCTACCTAAATAGTTAAATTCTGTAACCTGCCCTAGTTTCTCTCCCTTTATTGTTATTCGTATGGGTTCATTGTAGTTCAGGGCGCCACTCACCATCACTTTAGTCTTTTTCTTATTTATTTTCATTCCATACTGTTCTTTTAAGGTGTTTTCCATTTCATTGAGTGCGGCTTCTAAATCTTCTTTCCTTTCTGTAATTATGGCGATATCATCTGCATATCGCAACATATCTATTTTCATTCCGTTAAGTTTTATTCCTACTTCAATATCCTCTCTTATTTTGTCTATTGCTTCTTGGATATATGCGTTGACAATTATAATTTAAATAAATAAGCACTGCAGGCACATAATAAAAAATATGACGTCAGTGAAAAAGCATAGCAGCCAAGCGATGCATAATATACATAAGTAACAACCCTGTTCATTAATCAATCATTGTCGAAATCAGTTAACACAAAGTATAAATCACGTAATCGCGAGCAGCAAATTACGTCTAAAGTACGTACCTAAGTGGAAATATGTTACCTGAAAAATAAACTCCATTAATAGCGACCTTTTTAGTTTATTACTTTCTTCTTCGAAATTACATTCTTCCTGAAATTTTCTCGATAGAAAGTCCTCTTAACGTCGGACACACACAGAATTTACCTGAAGTTCTTAAATATTTTATACAACTGTATCCCGAAAAATACTGAACGTTAATAACATAATTTACCAAGTCACTATAGCTTTATACTGAATTTATTCGGAGAATTTAGACTGTGTATTTGTTTACGGCTGTCAGTGCATTCGCACTGAGCGCTCGATCAGCTGTAGGTACGCGTGACGTAGGAAGTAATTGTTTGCGGTCAACGACTGCCTTGTGCGGCGCGCAGACTTGACTGTTGCTTTGAGTCTGTGCCGCCGGCGGAACACGGCGCGGTATCCTTGTACTCCCCGCATGTTTACGTAGAACTGTTGGTTTCTCGAAAGTATGTCATTCCACAAAAATTTTAACGTTAGATATATGATGTACTCCCTTAGAGCGTCGAGATTTAAGAGTTTCTACTTCGACAGTGCTATTATGAATAATTTTGCGAACTCTATATGGACCGTTATAAAGCAGAAAAAAATTACGACACAAGCCCTTTCCTTTGTGAGACAAATGATGAGAATTAATTAACACCTTTTGACCAACTGACAAGGTTTTTAAACGACCATGACGTTTAGCTGATTTCTCTCTTCTAGCAGCCGCAGATGCAATATTTCGTAGAGCCAGGTTGATGACTTCAGAATGCCGCAGTTTTCGTGAAGGCGGAAAAGGAACGATTTCAGAAATGCGATTTGTCAGTGCTTTATTTTTTAATATCAATATCGGCGGTAAAGAAGTTGAATCATTAGGAAGTTCATTCCGAATGTTTTGAAAAATATGAAGGTACTGATCCCAAGTTCTGTGATTCTGATGACAATAAAGACGACACAATTTATTGATTTCCTTCATCCATCTCTTTGAAGCGTTAGATTGAGGGTGAAAAAGTGAAATGAAAATTGGTTTAATCTTATGACGCCGTAGAGTACGAAGCCAAATTTTAGAGCTAAACTGTGATCCATTATCTGATATAACCTTATCAACATGACCCACTTCTTTAAGAAAATGTTTGCTGAAAGCATTAGATACTGAACGAGCAGTTGCTTTGCGTAAAGGTGCACAACACACATAATTTAATGTCAGTTCCACTGCTACCAAAATGTACGCAAAACCATTAGTAGAACGAACCACTGGACCGAACAAATCGACTGCAGCCATGTCCTTTAATTTCGCTGGAATTATAGGAAACTACGGTGCTCTGTGAGAAATAGTTGGCAGCTTAGCCTTTTGACACAATTTTCATTTGGCATATTACTGAAGTAGCAATTTTCTCGTAATTTATGAAAGCATTTTCTGGGACCAAAGTGCGCATAACTGAAATGTATATACCAAATCAATTTATTAACCCACTCATCAGGAATGCAAACTAACCAGAGTTGTCAACCGATTTTAGTTTAAAGAGAACTTTCCAGACAGTTCGCAAAAACGAGGTGATGCCAAATTGTCCAATCTAACAAAGCGTCTAAGAAAATTACAGACACCAAGGAGACTACGAACATCACGTTTTGTAGTAGGAACAGCATAATTACGAATAGCGTCTAGTTTCTCTGGATCAGGAAAAATACCTTCTGTAGAAATAATATGACCAAGACATTTCACCTGAGAACGACCAAATTCAGATTTTTCCAAGTTCACTGTAATGCCAACTCTTGCAAAAGTACGTAATAATGAATCCAAAATTTTGTTATGCTCACTCCAAGAACGTTTAGCAATAAGAATATCGTCAACATATGAAGTAATATTGTCACGAAGATAAACAGGTAAAATTTCGTTTAAACTACGAATGAATGCTGCTGAAGATACAGTAAGTCCAAATGGTAATTTCCGAAATCACTTTTAGATAAAATAGTCATATCCAGTTATTATTTACCGACTCTCTAGATAGATTGATAGTCGAAGAGTAGTTTTTATAGATACAAAGAATAGTAGAAGAGTAGGCAGCGGTGCAGAAAACTAAAAGGGAAATAGCACCACTACAGCTCGGGGCCCTGTGCACGCTACGGCACATATTCACTTAGTGTAGCGAATTCCCTGAGGACATTAATAGCCGTACATAAATTCCAGTTCGTGACTTATTGGCCAATTTGGTGGAAGTACATACATAAATTGATCTAACCATGAACATGGATGTATGTCATTCTTAGAGTTGCGAAAGATTTTAAATTTCCGAACAGTTAAAAAGTGTTTATAGTCAAAGTTTTCTCCTCGTGGCGACAAAGACCTACCGCATCTGTCCCAGTCCAAATGTCGATTATTGTCGAGTTCGCGCACCTGGCGCTCTCTTGTTGCATCCCGTAAATGAAACAAAAATATTTTCTTCACACCCCTCTGCTGTCTGTGATTCTAAATTTCTTGTGCTGTCTTTTCCTGCGATTTCACCTTCAATTTGTTTGACTTGCTTTTGTAATGCCTCAAATTCCCTTTTAACGCGTTCATTACATTTTCCCTGTTTTTCAACATGTTTATTTATGTTCTGGTACTCTTCGGTTTCTGCAAATGGTAATGGAGCTGTATCATCCGAATTTCTGTCCCCATTTAAACTAAGACTTGTCAATTTATCTGAAATCTCCTCAACTCTTTCCGATAAGTCACCTATTTGTTCTTTCTGTTTATTTACGTCTTCCGTAAGTGTCGCGACTCGGGTTTCAGTATTGACACATTTAGTAGTTAACTGTTCATACAGTTGTGTTAGGTTATTTATTCTGTCATCTGGTACGGATTCCTCGATTCTTTCAAGTATTTCTTCCTTATCGTGTGCACGTTGTAAATTTAACTCTGAAAATTTTTGTACTATCACGCGATCTTTTTCTTCCTGTTCACTATCCTGTTCCTTTTGTCTTATTTCTATTGAAATTAAACTATAATTGTGAGCATTCAAAATCGGTGTACTTCTTCTCTAATTTCTTTTTTTGTTTCATCTTTCATGTTTTTGAAAGATGTCCCTATTCGAGAGCCTAACTGTGTTTCCATTGTTTCCATCTGGTTTTAATTGTTCCTATTTGTGAGCCTAACCGTGTTGCCATTGCTTTCATCTTGGTTTCTAACCGTGTTGCCATTGTTTTTAATTCAGATCCCAAATTTAATATTGCACTCATCAACTGCTCCATATTAACTGGTTCGAAATTCTTTTCGCCCCTAACATTTCCCGCAAAACCCGCTTCCTTCGTCATAGCTGTAAAGCTATCTGTGTTCGATACTATTCCAGAATCTTCTGTCGTTAATCTCGTATTCTGAAAATATTTTGATTGTGAAAAATTTTGAACTGGTTCCGGACTATTTTCTCGACTTATTAAATTGTTTCCAACTTCATCATTCATCATCCTGTTCTCCAGTGTTGGCGAGTTCGCCATGTTAACGATTTCATCATTCTCACTATTCATCATTTTTGCCTTTTTCATCGATCGCGTAATCAATTACAAAACATACAAAACTCGTCACTATATGAAAATTACACACAATGACACTTTATCACCAACAATATCATTCACACGAAATGCTTCCCTCAAACACGATTAACGAACAATTGAAATCTTCATAATTGCACAAAATTGTCAAACCCGTATACAAGACAACAAAAATTAAATTCTGCAAAAAATACCATTAGACGAATGATAAGCCAATTACAAATGTTCATTTCCAAAACTACACATGCAATATAGATTACAATTGCTAAACTAAAAATTATTTCAACAATACTACTGTCTGCTATTTTACTATCAGAAGATTTCCAAAGGACGATCCGAAGCAGCGGTCGCCACGTGCATGGGGGCTTAATTATTTAAAATGAACGCAAATAGTTTTTATTTTCGTAGCTGTCTGTCCGATTACGAAGTCTCGTAAACGGTTGGCCCTGATTAGTATTTGTACGCAATCTGACTGCATAGAACAACAACAAAGAATGAAACGAAATATCCGTTAACACAATTAATTAATTAAGTCCCCAGCAACTACGAAATCTACGAAACAACAAGGCACAAGTGTCGCTGTTCTGTGTGTGGAAGTGTGATTCAACGTACACATCTGGCACGGTTCTTCCTCAATACGACAAGACATTTTAAATACCATTTATACTGAAGTAATTAAAAAAATAAACAGAAATACTATAATTGCACATAGAAACCAGAAATACAGTCTAATACAAGAACACGAGCCAGATGCTTTGTTGACCGAACCTGTGACCAAGAGACATTATTGTTTAAGACATTGAAATAATAAAAAAAAGGAATTTTTTACCTTCATATACATTGACGAAAAGCACACTCTGATCATTACAGCATCCCCAATCCAACAATATCTGGTGTCTAGCCCATCAAAACAATATGACAACATCTGAACAAGCACTCTCCATGGGAACTTCTCAACAACGACTCACCACTGCTACATCTCAACAAGCACTGCCTACTGCTACTTCTCGTTAAGCACTCTCCACTACCACTTCTCAACAAACACTGTCAGTGAAGGCGGCTGAAATATACTCTTTGGCGCAATCTCTGGCGCTGTAGCTCAGTGTAGCCACCTTTCATATCAGTGTAGCCACCTTTCAATGTGTTCCTGTTACCGTTTCCCTTATCGAAACTGTTGTTTGCATTCCGTTGCTAACTTTCCGGATGTCCTTCATAGTAGTTTCTCGGACTGTAGTTATAATTTCATTCTGAAAACTATTTGTCTGCTTACTTTGCGGTTTAAATTTCAACGCTGGTTCTAATTTTTCTATAACGTCCAAAAATTCGTCTATTTAGTTGCTAGGACGGTGCACTAGATCCCAATGCAAATTTTCCGGTAACCACCTATTCAGCGTCGTAATTTCAGTAAGTACTCCCAATGGACGTTTCCCATGCATTAATCTCGCAAGTTCACGTTTACAAAATTCTATCATCGACCCGTTCCCGTATTTAAATGTTGGCCCTTTCAGAAACTCATTTTGGAGTCGCATTTGCTTCGCTTCACTCCAGAACTTGTTCAGGAAACTACTTTCAAATATTTCGTAGGTAGTGCAAGTATCACTGTGTAAATTTGCCTACGACTGCGGCTCACCTTCCTAATGTCTTTTCCCGAATTTTATTTTCGCCTCGTCGGACATTCCCCTTATAGAATCATCCCTGCATGCTGACAGGAAATTTACTGTCTGACATTTCCCGTCGTACCCAAAATATTTGACTGATTCTGAGTTCATCCACGGAAGAAAGATCGCTGTAGCGGTTTGATGTGCAGCTAAAGAATTCACTTCGCTTTTTATTCCACTGATTTGCTTTTTAACGCCAATATTTTCAATTTTAATGCCAGATTCTACTCGTTCCTTTATTTTACCTACTTCTTTCTCCCCTTTACCTGTTCGAAAGCATCTTGCCAACTCACGCCATTTCTTACGTTGCCTCCCAGATGTGCCTGCAACTTCTCCACCATCTCGCTGATATTTTTCCCCGCTTGATCTACCTTAGAGACAAGTGTCCCAACTTCATCGGAAATTTTGCCCATTTCATCCCGAATGGTTTTAAGTTTTCCGTCTATCAATTCCTCGATTCCATTAGCCATTTTACTTACTTCGTCTTTCACAACCGAAGCTATTTCGGATTAAACCGAATCAATTTTTAAATTTACGTCAACCATATCGGTTTTAACAGAGTCAGTTTTTAAATTTACGTGACCTATATCAGTTCTAACAGAACCACTTTTGGATCCCATATCAGCTTTAACAGAATTAATTTTGGATCCCAATCCTCTTATTTATTACAAAATAGCTGAGAAAGCTGGACTTCATGTGAATGAAGAAAAGACAGAATATCTAGTCATAAGTAAAAAACTCCAAAAGAATACACCACTGACCGTAAATGGTCTCACTTTCAAGGCAGTTGACCACTTCAAGTACTTAGGGAGTCTTTTTAGCAGAGACAATAGAGCAGAAATAGAAATAGACGCCCGTCTAGCAGCAGCTAATAGAACTTTTTACAGTTGTATCAAAATTTTAAGGATGAGATCACTTAGCACTGAATTCAAAATCCGTTTTTATCAGTCAACTATTGTACCAGTAGCATTATATGGATGTGAAGCTATTACATTCAGGAAAAAAGATGAAGAAAAACTGTTGATATTTGAAACGAAAAATACTAAGAAAAATATTTGGACCAATCTTCGATGAAAATGTCATGGAGTGGAGGATAAGGAAAAATGAAGAACTACGGGAGCTGAACAAACATAGTATCATTGTGGAAATGTTAAAGAAGAGAAGACTGAACTGGGCTGGTCATGTAGCAAGGATGCCGGAGAACAGACTACCCAAAATAGCATCCACTAAGAAATTAGAAGGAAAGAGAAGAAGAGGAAGACCTCGAATTAGGTGGATGGAGAATATCCGGGAAGATGCAGCTAGGATGGGCATCAACTCTGATTGGACAACAATTTCCCTGGATAGAAATAATTGGAAGAGGCTCGTAGAGCAGGTGTATGGTCGATAAGGCCTTAGCCACGTGTAAAGAAAGAAAGAAGAAAGATCCTCTTATCATTTGCATTAATTGCGACATCACGTCTCCTCCAAATTCATCTCTTTTGCCTGATTTCGGACTATTTACCCTACTAAATTCACCGCCGATAACGATCTCCCGCTCCGACTTCGGGCTAAACGGCTCGGTAGTATTTTTGGACCCACAGAAACTTGTCGACTGCTTAATATTAGCTACGTCTATTATTGGCGATTGGACTACAGAATCATACATAATCTCTCTATCACCGTAGGTACTTAGCTTTGTCGTGATGGATCCTTCTGCCATGGTATTGCTTATGATTTTGCAGTTGAAGCCGACGCTAAAGGTCTCGTAGCCTATGCTGTGGTACTGCAACCGCCGCTGCGCGATGAATCGCTGTTCAAGATGCCGCTGCTGGCTGGAACCACGTGCTTCCGATGTCGCATCTTCTTCCGCATTACTTTTTTATCACTTCTAACCACTGGTAAAACTCGGTGCACATACTTGTTGCAAAATTCGTCGCTCACAGCCTCCACGCAAACTGCCTAAACTGCCACAGACTTGGGACCAACGTCACAGAATGTCGTTAACAGTGAGAATTACGATTGTAATTTCACAACTATTAAAGAAACCTAATATTCAGTCCTCAACCGATCTCACATTTAACTTTTGCGAGAGATACTGCCTATTTAAGTTCAAATAATACTTTTGAAAACACTTTGCTGAATTAAAAGCCATTTCTAAACTTTCCAGAGTTCATAGTCCGCAACTAACGCTTTCCAAAATCCTATCCTGTTCCAACACTTTGCAGGTTTCTTATCCCTCAACTAACCCTTTCCAAGTTGCAATCCTGGACGAGCCCCCAATTACAAGCTAACATTCCAAAGGTATTCCGGCTCACGTGCGGTTCCTCTTCGTCAACATGTCTTGGCTCAAACTCGTCTAGGCGTTGAACCGCACGTGTCTCATTACACGCCCTAAATTAGACACTTGTGACCCTTTGCTTAAATTGTCTGCCTGATGGAAAGTTTGCGAAATACGAAGTTAATATAACACACGATAACAGTAATAATATCAGTAGAAAATTTAACGACCCAAAATCATGTAAGCTACACTAGCGCAATTTGGTCAGATTAATGTTTATTCGGAAAGCAAACTAATAGCGAAAGTGGTCGTATGTAGAGTTTCTGTTACACTCGAGCGCATATCCACTTGACACAGTTCCATCATTCACAATCTCGTTGTGAAATGTCTTGGCGAAAGGTTAGAGTTCGCACTAAGTGCGCGGCTGCTCACCGCTCAGAGACTAAGTCCTGTGATACCACACAATGCGAAATTTCTACGTCGTTTCATTTCCTAGCTGCCTAAAGATCGACCGTCCGCTTTCGCGTCTGCATCCGAACTGTACCGTTTGATGCCTTCAGCGGGACTGTCCCACTGGCCGTCCCCGGCCGCGTTTCCTGGGCGTCGAATATCGTCGCTCAACTGACAAGGGAAGTTTCCTTTCCTGAAGCCGTCCATCTGATTGGCTACAGCTTATTCTACAATATTTTACGTTTTAACATATATAAATAATCAAAGCCTGACCACTTTCACGTCCTAAATAAACTAACAATAATACTCATTACATAATAAACGTTAAATTATTTTATAAAAAACCAATACAATTTCCTTCTTAGCTTTGAATGCCATGGCCAGTACCCTTGCACCAATGTGCTTTCTGATAAATAAATAAAGAACAAAAGTAACAATTATGCTAAACTTTACAACAAATATTCCATTACCTAATGATTCAATAAGTTGTCATGCTGTCATCGTTCAATGTGTATTTGTCATTTTGATGATGGGCTTCTACATGAAAAGCCGATTGCTAAGATCGACCAAAGCTTTCAGATTTTAGCATTCAGGTCTTTGTTACTAAATTGTTAATTCCACTTTAACAGTAAATCCTAAACTATTATAGATATGATCAATATTCAAGTTTTATTGGGATCACCATGGAACTTTATGGAGGATGGTCGATTAAAATTACTGTGGCTTGATTCCCTGCATTACTAACAGAATTAAATGGTTTTCATAAATGTTTTCCTTTATGGCCAATCCTAGTCCGCCATATTTAACACTGCTACAACTGCTTGGCCGCAAATGGCCTGTACTGGGTTTCCCTATGACGTATGTTCTCGTTTGTCTCCCTCCCACACTACAGCGCTCAGGCCTCAATAGACAATAGACGCCTATGAGTTGCCCCATCCCGTGGTGAATCTGCGCCCTTTGTGGCACGCGGTCGTGGACGACAGGGTTGGTTTCACAATTCCGGTAGGCTGACCCTTTCGGCCATATATTTAATTGAGAGTGCAATGCTCGTTAACTCACACTGTCTAGTCGTTTAAGTATTAAACTCGGTGTGCATCATATACTGTTGGATTCAAACAGATGCATACATAGAACCATTTGGAATACCACTCCTATATCAGTTTGTATACCTCGAAATTCTCTATTACAGTTTTATGACTTCAAGAGACTTTAGCATTACGATATTGATTTCTTTCCCCGAAGCTGGAATATTTCGTTTGCCCCATATTTTCAATTTTTACAGCGGAAGCGATAGCGGTTCGAGACACTCAAATCTGGTCGTCCTGTGAGGCTCCAGAACGTGTGGCGGCTTCACACTCCAAAAACCACACACTGGCGTATTCAACACTGACTACGGATCAGTAAAAAACTATTGAGGTTCTGGAAATTTTGTTGCAACGTAAGCGAAGAGGAACCAGAGTCTCCTTTCTGTGGTCCCGAGATCATTTCAGATTAGTTTACAATGACAAGGCCGAACAGGTGGCGAAAAATTCCACGGTTTCTGGCCCTGTAATGAATGTCATTCTACTATCCTCAGATTCCATGTTAAGAATGAGGAAACTTGAAAAGGAAGAAGGCGCTGGAGACTGGGACGTTTCAGTGTACCATAGAAGTCAACAGTACACCGCGATATATGCATTAATTAGAAGCTCCACCTGGTTTAGAAAATTTCAGAAGGGCTAGAAGGTCATAACTGCACCAACCATAGTTCAACTCCTTCCATTGTACATTAGATAGGTATGAAGTATAGCCGTTCCACTGAATGTAAGAAGATAGAATCAGGAGATGCAAGCAACTTGATGTTTTCCTACAATTAAATTTACAGCAAAATTCTGAAGGTGTCCCTTCCGTCAAGTACTCCTGTTTTATTGTATCGTGAGGATACTAAAATATAATTCTCAGTCGTCGCAAAACATTAACTCTGCATCCAAGTTTTATTTTTTCCAGGGCAGATAATTAACTGAAATTGCTGTGCCTAATTATAGTTTGTACTTTATTCCATGCATTTTCTGTTCATCGCCTACTTCCATTTATGCAATCTCCAAGTGAGTTTCACTATCCGAGTGAAGAATGGTGTTTATCGCACTATTAGCATGGTTTGGAGAAATGAAGGTAATTTCAGGTTATATGTATGTATATTCCCTCCGCTATAGAATAAGAGATTGTTTATTTGCTGACAACAATATAGCGATACATTTTTTCCGTGTGTGAGAGCGTGCTGGAATGTAGTGCCTCGGAATTTTTGATTCTGTTCTCAATATCGGTTGAGGTATTTCATGTGATGCGCATTACCCGGTCGAATATTCCGCTTCGCTGATGGAAGTTGCTGCACTCTGGCGCTAGAGTGCTCCGAATTTTAGCATGTAACTTGGCTGTATGTAAAGTAACTACATCGATGCGTGAGAAACAGAATCTCTGAAAACTGGACGAACGAATTCGAAGAGGATGGAACACAGACGAGCGCTGCGACATCTGAAAACACTCCCTCGCCTTGTGTTCACTGTCTTCGATCATCCTCCAACAGTCACGAGTAGGTCCCATTCGATTTAAGTCTGTTTTCTAAACTTAAATATTACCTTCGAGGACTTCACTTTGATGGTAATGGGAAGGTCCAAGCAGAGGTGAGGTTGTGGCTCCGTCAACAAACCGAAACATTATACAGTGACGGTATCAACAGACTGATCTCTCGTTGCGAGAAATACGTTCGTCACCAGAGGGACAATGAAGAGAAATAAATATGTAGGCATGAGGAATAAAGATGTAGAAAATAACGTGTGTCTTATTTCAAATGCTTTAAAAGTTTAAATTAAAAATTTTGGAGTCCTTACGTTTCAGCACCCTCGTAGCACTGAGAAGACATTCGGCAACGACCTATGCATTCACATTCAAAATAGAGAATACAAGACGTAGAAGAGAGTGAGGAAGAAGTGGCGGAGTGTGATGACAAGAGTGGTGCATTTCGAATGAGGCAATGCCCCAGAATACCAAACCCTGAGCCAACACTAATAGTAAAGGTGTTCCATCCCATGCGTCGTGTCCACCTGAGATATTGAATAAAACCGGGAAACATCGATTCAGATGCGCTTTAACTGGATGTAAGGATTCCACATTTTGCAGTGAACTAAATAAATTTCTTTCACAGTAAGAAGCACCTGCTTTTAGCAGTCCCATAAAAAAAATAGCACATAGCACCATATACGCAGCGAGTTCAGAGAGGAATTTCCACACACGTCTTCCAACGCTGAGATAGCTGCACAACAACTGTGATGAGATGCCAGAAGAGAGTATGTGTGATGGGCCCCCTGCAGACACAGCTGCGATAAGTATGCTGCGATAAGTATGATAGCTGAGTCACCACAGACTCCAATGTCCAGGCGCCGGCCGCGGTGGCAGAGCGGTTATAGGTGCTTAAGTCCGGAACCGCGCTACTGCTACGGTCGCAGGTTCGAATCCTGCATCGGGCATGGATGTGTGTGACGTCCTTAGGTTAGTTAGGTTTAAGTAGTTCTAAGTCTAGGGGACTGATGGCCTCAGATGTTAAGTCTCGTAGTGCTTGGAGCCATTTGACCCAATGTCTAGGCCATCGAGGAACTGAATCGAAGTAGTCGCAGTTTTCCGACGAAGAAGAGATTCACATGGCGGCTGTGGAATCGCTCCTTGAGTGACCAGCGGATTTCTGTCAGGTAATTGAACGACTGATAGAATGGTACGAGGGTTGTTTACAGACGGTTAGTAAGTATGTTGTGAAAGTGTCGGTTTGAAGTGTTGGAGAGCATTTAATGAAAGTTGCTTGACCTATGATGAAAATGTCTAACTTTCATTTTGAGGGCTCCTGGTACGAAACATTTTTTTCTTTCTGTTTTCAGATATGATAATAATCTAATATTTTGTGGTATACCCACAAATACGTGTATTTCAGTCGTCAGTTTATAAATAAATTGTAGCAAAGTAATCCGCGGAAATATGTCGTTATTACGATAAACAAACGTGTGTGAGTCCTGATGTAGTGTATAGGCTACGCGTCCTAATATTGTGGTGAATCACAAGAACGTTTGCAGTTTAGTATTTTAGCCCTATTTGATCCGAAAACAAAACAACGGCCATAAATATAAAATTTTCACTCACTAAGTCTAAGCTCAGCACTGAAGAGGATATATAAGATTTTTTTGCATTTACGCGGAGTAATAACGTGTTTATATGAATTTTGATGTATTATCCGTGGTTACCAAATCATGATACTATCGTATGTATGATTCTCATTCTATTCTGAGTTCAGTTTGGTACATTCTGTCCTTAGTTGTTACGTAAAGATTTCGTATCTACAAAGATTGGCCATAAGTGGCAATTGTAAAATAATTTTACATCACTGTACCTACTATTTATACTCTGCGTTCTCAGCACATATTATTTTGCATTTTTACCAAGCTTTTAGCAGCATGGCTCAATAAACTCAACTCAAATAACAGTAGGAATTAGCTCCTACAAAGGAAGCCACAGTGGGTGTTGTATGTTCTATTTCTGTTTTTTTTCAAATAACTCCACAGTTTGCCTACCCTCCACCTCAGGTGATTTCAGCCTATCTGACAGCTAAATATACGTGGACTGTACTTTTATTAAAGTCCGACCGGTCGCGAAATGGAAACCACAGTGATAATCAAAAATAACTTATTTGCAACAGTTGGCTACACCTTCCAGCTATTCCTCTACATAGTCACTGCTCAGCCTCAGACAACTGTCGACACTCTCCATCGAAAACGCTGCAGGAGCGTCTCCATTGGCCCTGCAGTGTGTGGCCAGAAGTTTCATGAAGTAGGAAATGCCTGACAGTTACATTACGTGAGCAGCATGTAATCAGGTTAGATCACCCTGCAAGCGCATGTACTTGGCGGGAATCGCTATTTCTATGCATCTTCACGTGCTCTCTCTGCGCTCAGAACGATAAGGAACAACATGACGCGATCAACGGGCATAGCCGCGACACTGCCCTTGACATCTGTGCACAGTTTCATCGGATTTTCTCCGCGGTTTAGACATCTCGACCTTAATAAAGAAACAGTCTTCGTAAGAGAGGACTATCTGCATTTCATCAGCTACGACGTATATTTGAACGCGGATGACTAGGAAGAAGTTAACATTCTGGACGTTCCTATTCAGGGATCTTAACTGAAATTTATTTCATCTCCTTAAGTCACCTCGGGCGGATGCCAGAATGGTACACCTGAGAAGGATATGTTCCATTTTGTGCAACATCTTTGTCCGATCTGAGCGACACCGAGACGTCAACTGCACGCTTTCCTTTCTACTATATTGTGATTCACCGCACAGGTTGAAGTTCCAACGCAGCTCTAGATACCCTTTTAATCTGGTAACAAATTTTACGATCCTTAATCGATAGTTTTGCGTCCTAGTAATCCAGTTTTCATCATCCTGATTCGTACCTGGAGCTTACCAGATTCACTCCCTATATTACACTACTGGCCATTATAATTGCTACACCAAGAAGAAATGCAGATGATAAACGGGTATTCATTCGACAAATATATTATACTAGAACTGACATGTGATTATATTTTCAAGTAATTTGGGTGCTTGGATCCTGAGAAATCAGTACCCAGAACAGCCACCTCTGGCCGTAATAATGGCCTTGATACGCCTGGGCATTGAGTCAAACAGATCTTGGATGGCGAGTACCGGTACAGCTGCCCATGCAGCTTCAACACAATACCACAGTTCATCAACAGTAGTGATTGGCGTGTTGTGACGAGCCAGTTACTCGGCCACCATTGGAGAGACGTTTTCAATTGGTGAGAGGTCTGGAGAATATGGTGGTCAGGGTAGCAGTCGCACATTTTCTGTATACAGGAAGGCCGTACAGGACTTGCAACATGCGGTCGTGCATTATCCTGCTGAAATGTAGGGTTTCGCAGGGATCGAATGAGGGGTAGAGCCAAGGGCCGTAACATATCTGAAATGTAATATCCACTGTTCAAAGAGTCGTCAGTGCAATCAAGAGGTGACCGAGACGTGTAACCAGTGGCATCCCATACCATCACGCCGGGTGGCGATGACGACTACACCCTTCCAATGTGCGTTCTCCGCGATGTCGCCAAACAAGGATGCGACCATCATGATGCTGTAAGAAGAACCTGGATTCATCCGAAAAAATTACGTTTTGCCATTCGTGCAGCCAGGTTCGTCGTTGAGTACACCATCACAAGCGCTCCTGTCTGTGATGCAACGTCAAGGGTAACCGCAGCCATGGTCTCCGAGCTGATAGTCCCTGCTGCTGCAAACCTCGTCGAGTTGTCCGTACAGATGATTATTGGCTTGCATATGTCCCCATCTGTTGACTCAGGGATCGAGACGTGGCTGCACGATCCGTTACAGCCATGCGGATAGAATGACTGTCATCTCGACTGCTAGTGATGGGAAGCCGTTGGGATCCATAACGGCGTTTCGTATTTCCCTCCTGAACCCACCGATTCCATATTCTGTTAACAGTCATTGGATCTCGACCAATGCGAGCAGCATTGTCGCGATACGATAAACCGCAATCGTGATAGGCTACAATCCGACCTTCATCAAAGTCGGAAACGTGATGGTACGCATTTCTCCTACTTACACGAGGCATCACAACAACGTTTCACCAGGCAACGCCAATCAACTGCTGTTTGTGCATGAGAAATCGGTTGGGAACTTTCCTCATGTCATCACGTTGTAGGTGTCGCTAGCGGCGCGAACCTTGTGAGAATGCTCTGAAAAGCTAATCATTTGCATATCACAGCATCTTCTTCCTGTCGGTTATATGTCGCGTCTGTTGCACTTCATCTTCGTGGTGTAGCAATTTTAATGGCCAGTAGTGTAATTGGAAATGTACAGGGTGTTTCAAAAATGACCGGTATATTTGAAACGGCAATAAAAACTAAACGAGCAGCGATAGAAATACACCGTTTGTTGCAATATGCTTGGGACAACAGTACATTTTCAGGCAGACAAACTTTCGAAATTACAGTAGTTACAATTTTCAACAACAGATGGCGCTGCGGTCTGGGAAACTCTATAGTACGATATTTTCCACATATCCACCATGCGTAGCAATAATATGGCGTAGTCTCTGAATGAAATTACCCGAAACCTTTGACAACGTGTCTGGCGGAATGGCTTCACATGCAGATGAGATGTACTGCTTCAGCTGTTCAATTGTTTCTGGATTCTGGCGGTACACCTGGTCTTTCAAGTGTCCCCACAGAAAGAAGTCACAGGGGTTCATGTCTGGCGAATAGGGAGGCCAATCCACGCCGCCTCCTGTATGTTTCGGATAGCCCAAAGCAATCACATGATCATCGAAATATTCATTCAGGAAATTAAAGACGTCGGCCGTGCGATGTGGCCGGGCACCATCTTGCATAAACCACGAGGTGTTCGCAGTGTCGTCTAAGGCTGTTTGTACCGCCACAAATTCACGAAGAATGTCCAGATAGCGTGATGCAGTAATCGTTTCGGATCTGGAAAATGGGCCAATGATTCCTCTGGAAGAAATGGCGGCCCAGACCAGTACTTTTTGAGGATGCAGGGACGATGGGACTGCAACATGGGGCTTTTCGGTTCCCCATATGCGCCAGTTCTGTTTATTGACGAAGCCGTCCAGGTAAAAATAAGCTTCGTCAGTAAACCAAATGCTGCCCACATGCATATCGCCGTCATCAATCCTGTGCACTATATCGTTAGCGAATGTCTCTCGTGCAGCAATGGTAGCGGCGCTGAGGGATTGCCGCTTTTGAATTTTGTATGGATAGAGGTGTAAACTCTGGCGCATGATACGATACGTGGAAGTTGGCGTCATTTGGACCGCAGCTGCAACACGGCCAACGGAAACCCGAGACCGCTGTTGGATCGCCTGCTGCACTAGCTGGGCGTTGCCCTCTGTGGTTGCCGTACGCGGTCGCCCTACCTTTCCAGCACGTTCATCCGTCGCGTTCCCAGTCCGTTGAAATTTTTCAAACAGATCCTTTATTGTATCGCTTTTCGGTCCTTTGGTTACATTAAACCTCCGTCGAAAACTTCGTCTTGTTGCAACAACACTGTGTTCTAGGCGGTGGAATTCCAACACCAGAAAAATCCTCTGTTCTAAGGAATAAACCATGTTGTCTACAGCACACTTGCACGTTGTGAACAGCACACGCTTACAGCAGAAAGACGACGTACAGAATGGCGCACCCACAGACTGCGTTGTCTTCTATATCTTTCACATCACTTGCAGCGCCATCTGTTGTTGAAAATTGTAACTACTGTAATTTCGAAAGTTTGTCCGCCTGAAAATGTACTGTTGTCCCAAGCATATTGCAACAAACGGTGTATTTCTATCGCTGCTCGTTTAGTTTTTATTGCAGTTTCAAATATACCGGTCATTTTTGAAACACCCTGTAGGAACAATGTTAATAACTACCCACAGTGAACTTACTCTGTTCTCAACAACTGTACACAGCTACCTTCACTACATTAGTTACAAATTTCGGTCAATACATTGTCAAAAAATGTTTGAGATTCGAAAAATAGCTGCTAGATGCGTTTACTATGCGTCATTGTATGGTCAAAGTACACCTGAACACAAAATGCAGCTGAAGCAGAATGACGAAATACGGTGATGCTGCCGCGACTTTTTGTGGCTGTAGATATTTTAATATACATGTACAACAGAGTTACGTGCATTTAGCTAATTAAGTTCGATATATACCTTTTTTGTGACTGTTATGTCATTGTCAGCATAAAACAACAAAGATCGAGGTTTCAGGAACATAGAAATAAATTTTAAAAAATCCAGAGTGTCTTGGCATTCATGGTACTTCGCTATAATATGCTATGAAAGGAAGGAAGATTATTATGTACTTTCGACGCAACATAGTACAGGCGTGCATGGTACTGGAACTTAATTTCCCAACAGCTAAAACGCATGTTTAACTTATTTTACTGAGCATGTCAACCCGTTTAAAATATTTCGAAACAGTTCACGTAAATGACATTGTTACTGCTAAGCTGATCATGACATTAAGTTTTCACGTAGCTACTGCGCAATGCTTCAGTTCTATCTACCACTCTATATGATACTAAGCAGAGGAAAAACAAAACTCTGATATTTTGAGGGAAGAGTGACAATGATTTAAAGCTGGGATAGTTTTTAATTTCCATTCACTCCCACCTTATTGTGGATTTAACACAAATTACTGGTGGTAATTGGACGTAAAGGTTTGTACTTACTAAATAAACATAGTTGGTGTGCTCTTTTTATTATTGCAGTGTTACATTCACATTATATGTGGTTCGAGAACATTCAGTAAGTCCCCACTTTCTAAAAGTTCAATTTCGTCCTCACCGGATATAAGGCAATCTATTTGCTTAGCAGATACGAGAAAGAGCTTACGACGGCGGTAGATCGGAGAACTCCGGATGAACCATTTAGCAGACTTACTTATTTCGGACGTAGATTCACTAGTTTTGGGAGAAACATGAACACACCAGAGACGGAGACATAAGAATTAAAATTTAGCAGCTTGTATTCACGATTACTGCATCTACACTGTGGACTGGTGAAAAGAGTTTCACGTAAATTAGTGTAAATAGCATACGTTGCTCTCATCGGCAGTTTGATGGGACCCAAAAGGCCCATGCTGGGACTGCCTGAACTGAAATGCTATTCCTTTGAGGAAGAGTAAGTTCATTAGAAATCTCCTTAAATAATTGAAATCTTGTATTTGGTGGTTCGGTTGACCATACTGGTATCGAAATGGTGGATCATAAGGAGAAAACCAAAATAATTAATTCGATTTTCAGAAACTTTTTCACGACGGATGATCATAATACGATTCCTCCTTTCAGTCGTTGCACAAACGCGGAAGTGGTAATTTCGAGACACGTTATCACAGAAAAGAAAATCAACTGTAATCACTCACCAGAGGAAACACATCGGGACCGGGTGAGATACTGGGACATTCTATAGAGATTATTCGAAGAACTTGCGACCCTTCCATTAACACTTTATCGTAGGTCTACGGAGCAACTGAGGGTACCAATGGATTGGAAAAGAAGCGCAGGTCATTCCAGTTTTCGAGCAGGATCGTTGGAAACATGCACATAATTTCCACGTCAATCTGTTGAAGAATAGTGTAACATTTTTTATGTTCACGCATTGTGAAGCTTTTGCAGAAGGAAAATTCAAAAGCGTCTCCTAAAAACAAGGATCGGATAAATTCTAGTGTCCGATTCCACACGTCGGCTTTGAGCGATGACGTCATACCTAAGGCAAAGGCGTTACATATATGCAATCTATGAAAGCAATGGATCATACTCGTAACCAAACGAATGTAGCATATGACAAATTACCATCACTTTCCACGCAGTTATTTACTTAGTCGTGACCGTGACCTATATCGAAACGAATTGATGGTAAGGAAAATAATTAAGAACAAGAATAAAAACAGATTTCCATGTCTGATAAGATGTGTTCTCGTAATTTATGCAAGTAGAGAAGCACAAAAAAGGTTTAAATTGCATTACAGCAAAGCATATGATGAAGTCATATTGTTTCAAAATAGCATTGATTTTACTATTAATTTCTGAATGCAAGGGGAGGAACGCGGATAAGTAGGGGTTGTAGGCGGGGACAAACCAAAAAGTAACAGAAAAACAGGAAAATGGAGTCAATGACAACAAATACGAAACAGTGGAGCAAATACGAAATGTGGAGAAACAGACTCTCTCAATTCTAAAAAAAAAAGCCAGTACACAACTAACGAATATATACGAAAAATAACGAATATTGGAATCAATAACTAGAATTAATCTACGTAGGTAAATTTAGCTACCAACCGCTCCATGATTTATATGTAAATTACTTTTGCAATAGTTGTATGCATTGAAACATAACAACTTTCCTATATTTCAAATTGCTCTCTGAAACTAGTGCGGTGTATCACAAAAACTAGAATCGGTAACTAGAACTGACATCTAGGTCAATTCTAGTTACAGATTCCAATATTAGTACCTTTTTGCAGTAGTTCGGAGAGCAATTACAAACTTAAAAGTCCTATAAACCTACATTTTAGTGCACACACCTGCTGAAAAAACTATCTAATTAATGAATGATCGGCCCGCCAAGGTGGCCGAGCGGTTCTAGGCGCTACAGTCTGGAACCGCGCGACCGCTCCAGTCGCAGGTTTGATTCCTGCCTCGGGCATGGGTGTGTGTGATGTCCTTATGTTAGTTAGGTTTAAGTAGTTCTAAGTTCTAGGGGACTGATGACCTTAGAAGTTAAGTCCCACAGTGCTCAGAGCCATTTGAACCAATGAATGATCGAATGGCTGGAATCTGTAACTAGAATTCACCTATACATGAGGTTAGGTTTAAATACCGATTCCAACTATTCGATGGTTCATAATTTAGGACAGATTTCTATATTTCTTATTGGTCTCAGAAACAACTACGAGAATATAACAAATATTGTACGTACAGCTTCCAAAATTTTTCTCTTTTCCATAGCAGTGAAGCGCTGTATACCATACGTAGAAATCCTGTAACAATGTGGAGCACACACTTTTTCAAAGAGACTAAATAAGTAACCGAGGAATGATTGGAATCGGCATCTATAATTCGCCTTTACAGGTCAGTTCTAGGACCGATTCCAATATTTTTGATACCCTACGTTTTATGAATTTTCGATGCTTGGATGCCAGTCCCATTTGGTTTAATAAATATTATTAAAAGTTAAGGCTATTTGGCAGTGTTATAACTTCATCATGCGATATATTGTAATGGATTTAAAGATTCTCTGATCTTCTCTTACTCGCATAAATTACTATGAAAATTTATTTCAGACATGTATACCTGTCTTTGCCTGTTCTTATTTATTTTAGTTACTTTTCATTTTTGACGATACAGTTTGTGGCTAAGTAATTAATAACGTGAACTGTGATTCTAATTTTATCGTATTCTTGTTTACAAACATGATTAGTTGCTTTCAAAGATTGCCTTAGGTACGACGTCATTGTTCAGAGCCGAGGAGTGGAATCGGACACTATAATTGACCCCACAGATCTTGATCAACTTACTGTTTAACGTCGAAAGTTCCTTGAGGCTACACGGAGACGAACCTGTTGTCTATAGGATGGTTGTAGTGAGAAAAGACATCAAGCAAAATGGAGAAATTTCTACGGAGAATCAATTAGTAACACAGGAACAGGTAGGACCCTGAAAATCCTATTAATTATAACATACTGAATATAAACAGTTGAAGATGTCAGTTGTTGTTCAATTTTGCTATTGAAGGTAAATCAATGGAAACTGAAGTAACGATGAAATATCTGGGGTTAACAGTCAGAAGCGATATGAAGTAGAAAGATGACTTAAAACTAATTGTAGGAATAGCGGGTGCCAAGCTCAGAGCCGCGAGGGGTAGCCATGCGGTTTAGGCTAGGGCGCCTTGTCACGGTCCCTTGCTGCTGCCCCCGGCGGAGGTTCGAGTACTGCCTCGGGCATGGGTGTGTGTGTGTGTTGTCCATAGCGTAAGTTAGTTTAAGTTAGCTTAAGTAGTGTGTAGGCTAAGGGACCGATGACCTAAGCAGTTTGGTCCCATTAGACCTTACCACAAGTTTCCAAATTTCCAAGCTCAGACTTTCTAGGAGAGTCTTGAGAAAACATAATTCAACCACGAAAAAAGATACAAAAACCTTGTCCGACCAATTCTTCAGTAATACTGATTAGTCTGGGCCCCTTACAAGCTTGGAGTAATAGAAAAGCTGGAAGAGTTGCAATGGAGATCGACCTTTGTCGTCACGGTATTGCTTACTTTAGCAGGTGTGAGAGCATTGCGGAAATCCTCAATTCCACTGGCAGATGCTAAAAGAGTTGTTATGCAACACGGATTCCGATAGAGTAAGTTCCGAAGAGAATCGGGCAGCATATTATTTCCTCGCTTTTAGCCGTGGCGAAATTACAATGTTATGAAACTCAGAGTTAACTATAGCCCTTACGGTTGCGTCTTATTACGCGATCTAAGCATCGCTCGCGAATGCAACAGTAAAGCAGGGAAGTCAGAATAACTCTCCGCCACACGCCTTAAGGTGGCTGCGGAGTATAGATTTCTGTCTACAGTGATACACGATTCACATTGGAGACTGCATGTCTCACATACCAGGCGCTCAGGAAATAACTGCAAGCAAATTCCGAAATTATTTTGATCTACCTCTGTCTATAGCTGTATATTGTTCTGATTAGGACGTATGAGATCAGAGCTTTCAACAATAGCACTTCTTACAGTTGATGGACAGATCAGGGGGTTTTTGCAAGGACATTCATGATGGCTGAGTAGATATTGTTATCGGTCACTTACCTCCATTGGCGTCATTTTTTAACTCTTATATCTGTCTGTCTTCAATAATTAACCTTGTTCCGGCGATGAATTAAGCTCCTTCTAGCGCAGTTATGGAGCACACTACAGTTTTGACGAGACTCACTTTATAAGAGCCCCGATACACGCGCGAATAGCTTCAGTTCATCAGGCAGACTAATGCTAGGCAACAGACGCATCACGTTCCGCGATATTTCATTGTTGTCAGTTTCGCCTGAGAACAATGCTAAAGAGATATCAGCGCTTATCAATCTATAAAACTGTGTCTCTGGCCACAGCGATTTCTCTATCACTGTCGTGGTTATCCATAACAAGAATCATCATACCAAAAGAAAATAATATTAAAGATTTATTTCTTCATCGCCGAAAATCTTGAGCGCAATTTAAATTTCGTCCAAAAGTGCTGAATGAATGGACAATAGAGACCTTCATAAACTCCCACGTTTTTCGCAGTTACTTTGACTAGAACAGTTCCTCGGTTTGTATTATTGCGATCGGATCGTAATGTTTGCATATTGTCACATTTTAGCAACAGTGATTACGAAATATGACTGCAAGAGGCATTCGTCGTGAAATTTGTAAATTTTTGCACCAAAGCAACGAGACAATGTATAGTTCGTTGCAATGTATGGAAATTTATTTCTAGTTCTCAGAAAAACAACCTACACTGAGTGAGGCGAGCGTCATAAACGACAGATTGTGAGCGGGTAATTCCATTTTCAGAAGGGTGAACGCCAGCGCACAAAGACGATACCTTCAACGTGTTAACGAATTAACTAAAGATAATTGTATGCCGTTATTTCTGGATAAGGCTGACTGCCACGGGTTGGGCGTATGAAGTTCTATATAGCAGAGCTCTCTGTGAAATACCCTCCTTGGGAAATACCGTCCACACACACAATTGAAGGCTCTACATGTGAAAAACGAGATGGGAGCTTTATGTGGCCCTTTCTGGACAAATCCAGTGCTTGAAATGTGCGAAAAAAAATTAGGAAGAAGGAAATAAAGGGTACAGGTTCTAACATAACGATTTTTACTGGGTGTCTGAAGAGCTACAAAACTACCTCTACTTAATACGTGATGTTTATCTTAGAAATGTATCCAAATATGTAATGAACCACTTTCATAGTTCACAAAAACGGATCTAAGAGAAAGAGGTACGTGTATTAAATTTCTCCTGTTAACAACGCAACAAGTAACATGGTATACGGTTATCCGCCGTGACTTTCTTGTGACGTGTCACGTTTTCAGTTGATATTTTTCAGATTTGGAGATGCTGTTGCAATTTCAGGTTGTAAACACTCTCCATCACGTAAATCTTATGTCCCATCGCAGTTCGATGTGAACAGATATTATCACCAGTGGAAGGAAACAATAAATAAACAACCACCAAGTATGGCCAATCGTTTCAAGAAAAATTGAGCTTACAGGGGCAGTATCTCACTGCTGTAGGCACCCCTGTACATCAGCTCCTCTGCTGTGGCCAACAACACTCCCGCTGCTAACCAACAAAGATGTACAGCCAGGGAGG
Organism: Schistocerca americana; assembly: GCF_021461395.2. NCBI lineage: Eukaryota > Metazoa > Arthropoda > Insecta > Orthoptera > Acrididae > Schistocerca > Schistocerca americana. The sequence continues at coordinate 98,363,922 of NC_060124.1, read as the reverse complement.
ATAATGCCTTCTCCTACCAGGTCCCAATCATAACCAGCCCTCTATCTTGACATCAACTTCGACAAAAACATTTCTTTCACGCACATATAGTAAACGCCTGCAATACAGGCAATAAAAACCTGAACGAAATAGCAACAACTACCAAAGAAGTGTTTAGATTTCACTAAGACCAGTTAAGACAGTATGGCAATGCAGTCTTTATCGCTATAGTGCGTTACAGGTCGAGCGTTTGCGCTCGTGGAGCCAGAAAGGTTAGGATAGCTCTGGTTCTACTGCGAAACTTCTATAGAAAGACAGGTCCGCAATATTGTCTGAAAAAGGGTGAACATGATAAGCTAAAGAATATACTGGGCATAAGAGACACATCGAATAAAGAAATAAAGGCATGCATTTTTAAAGAATGACAGGAAATCTGGGACAGGGCGGAAACAGGGAGGTCAACTTACCATTTTCTTCCTAACATAAAAGCGAGGACCAGAGTGTCAAACTTCTTTCTGACCAAAGGAGCTGTACGATACCCGCAGGTACATGATCCATTCCTTATTGAAAATATTACAACGCATCACATTGCGTATTGTGTAGTGAAACAGGGACCTAGAAACGACAGAGAGGCTTCGTCCCCGCCATAGCCCTCAGTGGTTCACAACCCCACAACAGACTACTGCAGTCCACTCACCCCACCTCCGCCACTCACCGAACCCAAGGTTATTCTGGGTTCGGCCCCCTAGTGGACCCTCCCGGGAACGTTTCATAGCAGACGAGTCTAACGCCATATGTGTGAGTGGTGTACGCTTACATGAAGACAGTGTTTGCACAGCAATCGCCGACGTAGTGTAAGTGAGGCGGAGTAAGGGGAACCAGCCCGCATTCGCCGATGCAGGTTGAAAACCGTATGAAACGTCCACTTAGAACAATTATACAAGACTCTGCTTAAACTGACACACAATATTTTTAGCGCAACGCAATCTGACTTTCGAAAATCCCTACAAAAGAATGGCCCTGACTAACATTAACCTATATCTTTCACAAATCACTTACCTCGCAAAAATCTTGGTTACTCGAACTACTGCAATACAGCGAGCGCCACTACTGCCAGCTAAATAAAAGATTCAAACTGTGGAAGGCACTAACTACTGATTGCCGTAGTTAGCAAATGAAAGATTTTTATAGAGAGCAAACATTGTATTTACCTTAATGGTCATCAAAAGTCATAATATATATAGCAGTTCATGAAATCCAGTCTTACAAATTTCAAAATTCCGCCATTTCCCTCCCCACATCCACCACTGCTGGCGGCTCACCTCCAACTGCCCAACGCTACGCGCTGTTCACATCCAGCTGCCCAACACTACAATGGCAGACAACAATGCAAACTAGCCACAGACTGCACACAGCACAGCCAGTGATTTTCATACATAGCGCTACGTAACGTTGCCAATAAGAAAACATAAACAGCCTACTTACAACCGCCCTAAGATCATCCAAGGCTGTCTGTCACACCGGATCTCGACACTAATCCGCCAGGCAGATTCGTGCCGGGGACCGGCAGGCCTTCCCTCTCGGGATGCAGTTCATTAGATCGTGCGGCTAGCCGGGCAGGCTACGTACGACATACTCATACACTAGTTAATGTGGAGCGATTGGCACTCGAGCATCAGCGTCTAAGAATGTGCCATCAAGATAGATGTTACAGGCGAGGAGAGGAAGTGCCACCAACGACAACCTTCCGGATTTGGTGAGGAGGTGAGCCTCGAGGAGGACGAGGAAGGATTTCCTGAGACACTAAAAGCCACCCCCCCCCCCCCCCCCCCCAATCTCTACACCTTTGGTGGTACAGCAGCGGAGCCCCTGTGAGTCTTGAGTTTAAACTCTGCGCGTCATATATTAGCTATCCAGACCAATATGAAATCTAGCTTGGTTCTGACAGACATATATAGTTGCGTATTCCGTGTACATAATTTACCAACTTTACGGACCATCAATGCAGCAGAAAGTAATAGACAAGTTGTATCTGGATTCCAGATGGACATATATCTATTTGCCATATTTTCATATGGTAGTGCGTACACTTCCTTCCTCTTTTTTAAATTCTTTTCCTTTTACGTAGATATCTTATGTAGACTTTTCTCCTTAAACACAATAATGCTTACTTTTAATAACACATTTGAAATTGTGTTATATATTACGTGCTATATTCATGCCAATTCGTGCGCTACATGTGGTCTGCTCCTACATCTAGATAACAGACTAACACAATATTTGAGATAAATAAATAAATCTCTCGACATTACGTATCTATTAAAGGCAGCATGGAGCACTTCGCGACGAGACCCTTATGCAACGATAACATTTCTGCAAAATGAACTGAGATTCATCTGTGAAGAACACAGTTCTTTGTCATCCACTAGATGTCTTTTCGTAAGAGCCTGTCTCTGACATTCCATGGAAACATCACCCACTGAGCGACACGCGGCTGCAGAGGAAGAGCATCCAGTCAGATTTAAGCTATAAAGCCAGCTGTCTTTTCGCCACAGTTGACATTCATCACGGTGTTAAGCCTAGATATTGCTCCTGTTTTGGAATCCTTCCTATAGATCAACATTGTCATATTCCTTGGGTCTTATGACGGTGAGGAAGCTCTCAAACGATACTTAGTGGTTCCTTGAACTTTCCTGAAGTTGATGTCACCGTATCATTCATAGTGAAGCTTCAGAGGATTTTGCGAGGGGAATCGAGTTGCGAATTCAAGGACATTTCGTTAGATTCGTGTGATCTGCATATTTTAAGCCCGGAGCTCTCCTTTGCAGCGCAGTTGCCTCAGTTGCGATTACTCCCAGAATCATTATTGCTTGTCGTAGCGACTGCCCACCTTACGTTGTTACATTTCTCTTTTATAGCAGCGAGCTTCCCGACACGTTTCAGGTAGACAGATTGCTATCACAGACTGCCACAGCTTTGGATAACGAAATCCAGCAGCAAAGCGTGTTGGTGTTGCAAACATGAAAAGTAAAGAGGCCGAGGAAAGTGAAACAACTCATAGTTGTAAGTAGCCCGCAAAGTTGGGACTGCTTTAATACGAGATAAAGTTAAAACCACGGACACTATTCGTTCTAATCTTAACAGAAGCCATGACACTGCAGTCCACAAGTGTCTACACCACTGAAAATGGGTTTGAAACCTAAAGAAATGAAAAGAATTTTACACCGGTGTAATTTATATCAGGACAGGACAGGACAGTCGGAAGACAGTCGCATGCCACCAGTGCCGGCTGTTTGTTAGTAGGTGATGAAGACCGCTCAATTACCGAACGAACACATGTTACCTAAGAGGGGTGAACCTTCACGGCGAGGCATGGTCAGAAGCGAAGGTAGCGTACGATGAACTGTAAAAGTTTTCAGGAAGAATACTGAGGCATAGTAACGAATGGATCCCGTGGAGTTAAGAGTTAGCAGTGTGGAGAACCTACAGCGACGGCAATTTCAGTTATTTTGGTTACAAGCCTGTTGCGTTGTTCCTTTCCCTGGATCAAATTTTTTATTCTTTGTGTATACTGTTCTCTTGATTAAATTGTAATCATGGCGAAGGATCTTGCAGCTGCTGAGTTTATCGAGCAACTTAGGTATCAGGTAGATAAATTACAGATAGAGGAAAAGAAGCTCAAGCAGCCGAAAGGGAGCAATCACGTCCTAATCCACCCACCCTGGAAGGAAATCCTGCGGGATTGGTTACCCCATTTTCAGGGAAACAGGGTAATACGCATTTGTCTTTTTTGACAATTTGATCACAGCCGCAGAATTGGGGGGTGGAGGGGGGGATGCAGTAAGGAGCATTTATTACGTGTTGCTAGACTGAAGTTAACGGGAGATGCTGGAGGACATGTTATGTGTAGTGAGAATCTGAGGGAGAATAAAATATTTGACAATTTTCACGAAGTGTTAATAGAGAGATATCGGAAGAATAACACTACGAGATATAGTCGGAAAAAACTTACTACGGTTTTTCGTAACCAGAATGAATCGACTGAAAGTTTCGCTGACCATATTGGTAAAATAAATGTAGGTACCTATGAGCTCACGAATGGTGACATGGGTGACTCGGTAATTTAGCGGGGAGCATAGCAAAGGGCTCTTGACGTCTTTTTGAGTAGGTTACATCTGGAAATGCCAGGACAGGTTCATTTGGAATTTCCCAAGTCTTTCAGTGAACCAATGGACATTGCACTATCATTAGAGGGAATTGAGTCATTGGCGAGGTCATGTGAACTTCTGACAGCGACCAGCACGCTCCAAACCTCAAGAACAACCTGAAGAAGCAGATAACACCACAGGGTTGGTTTTTCTACCGTATGTCGGTGGCGTGTCTTTTAAGGTGGGCAGAATTTTCAAGAAACACCGTATTAAATGTGTTTTCCGGCCTCCAGCAAAAGTGAAATCGATGCTGGGCTCTGTTAAAGACAACCTCGGCCTGTGGAGACCAGGAATATACAAAATCCCGTGCCAGTGTGGGAAATCTTATATTGGCCAGACGTGTCGTACGGTCAAAGACAGATGCGACGAACATAAACGTCACACGAGGTTGGGTCAGCCAGAGAAATCTGCGGTTGCTGAACATTGCCTTGACACGGGACACGGCATGAATTACGAAGAAAACAAGATCCTCTCGCATGCTTCCACATACTGGGACTCCATCATCAAAGAGGCGGTCGAAATACGTATAAGCAGTGAGCTAATAAACAGAGACACGGGGTTTCACCTGAGCAAAGCCTGGGAACCAGCCTTGTCGGCACTAAGGAACCGTCAGCCACAGATTAGCAACCGCACCGAGTCAACGCAGATGGGAAGCCTTAGCGCAGATGCTTAAATCGGGCGCCAACACCTCGGGCGCGCGAACGGGGTCCGTCGCTCCCGGCCGCATTTCCCGCGCCGCGGCGCGCTTCCGCAGACCGCGACCCGTTTCTCCAGCAGAGGACTCTGGTATTCGACGCTGTCCACGATTGGTCTTCGATGACGTTATGCCCCGCTGGCGCCTGCGCTGTTCTAGAAAGCCAGCATATAAATTGGCGCGTTTCTCAGCGACGCGACAGTAGCACCTGAAGATGGCGGGCAGTTGTCTCGCTGAAATATTGTGCGGCTTCTACAATATTATCCGGCGTAAGTCCCGAGAACCTATCAAGCAGATGCAGCGCCGGGAAAGCCTCAAACAGCACAGTGTTTAGTATAGACATAAAGTTTTTGGTGTGCACGAAAAAGTCATGTACAAAGAGACTGCAACGAGCAATGTTGCATGTATTGTAATAAATTGGGTCAGTCGAATCGGCAATGCCGTATCAGAAATCAGCAACAACGAAAGTTTCAGTCGCAGAGTAGATCTTAACGGTCAGCGGTTAAACGGTGCAGGGGGCGGGGTGTTCTACGGTGTAATTTTGTCAGTAGGAGTTAGCGCATGTAATAAACCTTTTATGACCGGTTGTGTGGGAGAGGAATTACGTACAATGTTGTTGGATACCGGTTCTCAGGTATCGGTTGCGAGAAAACGAGTATTTCGAGGAAATAGCTTAAGTACTTCAGGTTGGACTGTAAATAGCATAGGTGGAGGGCGCGTAAATTCGCTAGATGCTGGAGTGCTGAGTTACGAATGGGAGAGATTAACTCCCAAGTGGATGCAGAAGGTCTTCCTATGGTTAGTGGTAGGTATGATACGGTTCTCGGATTGATTTCCTGGTTGCACATTGCTCCATAACTGACCTGGAACGGCATTTGGTAGAATTGGATGGAACTTTTTTTCAGGTACGTTCTACAGCCTCAATACCTTAACTGTTGCAAGGTCCGCACAACGGCAAGGGGAAATCAATTAAACTGCGTATGAGGCTCCTTAACCCTTAATTAGCGAGGTGACTTTTCTGTTATGTATACCACTAAGTGGGGTCTCTGTGACCCCTATGTTTAAACCGAGATTTAAGACAAAAATTAATTGAAATTTTTAATTTATGCTGTATAACATTTATTTTTACAATTATTTATGTGTTGTTTCAATGTTTCTAGTTTATTTTATTACACTAAAGAAAGCCTGCAGCATTTTACTATTTATCACACAGTTTTGTTGGCTCTTTTAAATAGTACACATGAATAGACTGTTAGAGTACTGAATTTTACATTCTAAAAAATTATACAGTCTCTCTAGCAAATGAATTTCAAAATACAACTAAATTCCGGGGTTTGAGTTTGCGCATAAAAATTCCACCCAATAGGTACAAAAAGAAAGTCTGTCAAACTGATATTCATTGCTGAAAACTACATTTTTATCACCATTCAGAACACCCTCAATCTTAACAGACATTTAAAGTATTTTATTCAAGAAGCAGACAGATCCCCATCGCAACTTTCCTAAGTTCTTCCTCTGAATGATACTATCGTTCGATAGCTGAACTGTGATCACTGGCTAATGTAAAATCGTCGTCTTTCTCGTTTATTTCTTGATCTACATCACTGACACCTTCCTACATAGACCGACTAACAATTTCATCGAACTTGGGAAAGCTAAAAATGACACATTCTTGCCAACACATTTTGCGCTATATGGTACCGCACTCAAGAAAAAAGGCACGTAGTTCACTAGCCGCGGTGTAGGAGACTCCAACACCTAACAATAACACGTGTCAATAATAAACACAGAATGCGATAACGCCACCGACAGCAAAACATCGTAGGCTTGGCAATTTAAGGAGGGTATGGAAGCATTCTACAATTGGCCTTGGACACCGAGCTCGAAAATTTTCGGTCGGTCTGAGAGACTTCACCTCGGTCAATTCGCGGGATCGCATACCGAAAGGTACAGGAAAGACAGTCTGCACTGATGTTGGTACTGACCTACCAGTAAACTCGTTGTATACCGTTGACAACCTTTGACAGATAACGACATAGCGTGTCCTGCGTTTGTGAGGTAGGCGGCACTTGGGTAGTCCAGGCAATATTTATAATTTTGGTCCCGAGGTAGCAGAGTTGTCGCAGGATACACAGGTTGCGAATTTAGAAGTGTTACATGAGGATGAACTGGACCATGATTTTACAGCACATAACACAGTTACGGGAGAGTCTGCGACTTGTGAGCGCTAAGGGGTCAGGTTACACAACTGGAAGCACATGGTAGGTCATTAGTGGAAAAACAGTTGAGTGAGTATCTGGAACTATTTAACCCTTCAGGTCTATTATTTGCAACACCGCTTGTTCTTCCCAAATACCTACAGGAAGTGAAGCAGCCGTCCACAAACGACCGTATCGAGTTCCAAGGCATTTAGAGCCGATTATGAATCACCAACTTAGAGAAAGCATCACAGAACTTAGTGGTAGTCCCAAGGGTGTTCCCATTGTAATTGTAAGCAAAAACTCACCATATGGTGGCAAAGCATGTCGTTTTTGTTGTGACTACTGGCAACTATGTCGGATGCGTGTCCTACGCCTAACATAACAGAGACATTGGTCAACTTGGTCTGTGTCAATACTTAACAGCACTGGATTTGCGTAGTGTTTACCACCAGTTGGAAGCTACACCCGAAGGCCGACTGAAAACTGAATTCTCAACGCCGACGTGCTTTTTGTTTCGCCGCATGCCTTTTGGACTTAAAAACACGCCAGCAAACATTCAGCGATCCTTGGATATTCTGTTGCGCGGATTAAATCCAAAAAAGGGCATCATATACGTGGAGGACATAATCGCGTATTCAAAGAATATTCCGGAACATTTGGAGCGGTTGCGTGAAGTGTTTCATCGTCTGCGTGCAGCACGGTTATGGAGAAATGCCATTTTGTATTGCAATAAGTGCGGTAGTTGGGTCACGTTATAGTGCAGGATGGAAATAGTACCGATCGAAAGCTAGTTGAGGACGTTCAAAATTTTCCAACGTCCACCAAGGTAAAGGAATTGCAATCTTATTTGTGACTCGTAATTTTTGCCGTAGGTACGTTCGGAAATTACCATAACTGCAAGACACCTCACGCAACTGTTATGGGAAGGAGTGAAATTTCATTGGACATCTGAGTGTGAGATGGTGTTCCAGAGGTTAAAAGATCTGCTGACATATAGTCCCGCCTTCGTCAATCCGGAATTTAAAATAACCTTTTATTATTTCTTGTAATTCGAGCAAATTTGCAGGATGAGTTATTTTGATCCAGGAAACAGGTGGACAGGAGCACCCTACTGCGTACACCTCATGGCAGCTCAATAATGCTGAACGAATTCATTACACAACAGATAAGGAAATACTCTCACTGATTTTTAGAATTGGGTAGTTTCGTAATTACCTCTATGGTAGACAATGCAAAGGGCTCTAGTGATTTTTAGGACTTAAAACTCCAACAAGTAGACTGTAGAGATTGACCATGTGGTTTAGCGAATTGGATTGAAAGGTAATACATCGGCCGAGAAGGTCGCACATTAACATGGACGGGCTCAGCTGTAAGATGCTTGCTATAGAATGCACAGGCATTGACGTTAAGTGAACGGACCTGGACTGCCAGTGTTTTGCTGAACAACAGCAGTTTTACGTGGAGGACGGAGTACTGTATCGAAATAAACGAAATGGGCTGAAGTTAGTAGTACCACAGAGCTTGGGTGACAGGACATTCGTGTCGAAGAGCCATGAAGAGAAGAATTATTGGTGGATGACGGGTGGGTAGGACTCAGAAAGTTACGTAAAAAATTATGATCCTTGTGCTCAAAGAGCAGAGCTTAACCACCGGAAAATTAAACTACAGAGGTTGCCTGAAGCTGATAAGCCCTTCCAAATGATATGCCTGGATATCCTAGGACCCCTAATAAAAACACCAGCCAGGAATCGCTACGTATTAACCATTATTCACCATTTTCCTCATTGTGTTTCCGTGATAGCTTTACCGGACTACCAAGTGACGACCGTGGCTCAGGCTACAGTGAGCCAGTGGATACTTCAGTTCTGAACACCTGAAACCATAATCATTGGATCAGGAAGCAAATTTTATGTCAGAATTAATTCAGCAGCTATCCAGGCTGTTGCAAAAATGGCTCTGAGCACTATGGGACTCAACTGCTGAGGTCATTAGTCCCCTAGAACTTAGAACTAGTTAAACCTAACTAACCTAAGGACATCACAAACATCCATGCCCGAAGCAGGATTCGAACCTGCGACCGTAGCGGTCTTGCGGTTCCAGACTGCAGCGCCTTTAACCGCACGGCCACTTCGGCCGGCCCAGGCTGTTGCACATTAATAATTTACGGACGAGTGCGTGTATACTCAAGCTAATTTTTGCATTGAACGAGTCTGCAGGAAAGTCGAAAATGTTGATCTTTTATGTTAATTCCTAGGATAACAACTGGAATGACCTATTGGCCTATGGTGTGGCTGTATACAGCACTCAGAGATATCCCCGTATGAAGTTATATTTGGAAGCAAGATGCTGCTGCCCTTTGAGTTTAGCAAAGCTCCGCCGAATGGGGATATCTCGACATTGACGGATTTCGCTAGGAGAGTGAAACTAATCTGGAGACAAGTACAAAAAATGAATACGAAGGCTTTAGAGAAACAGGCAAGTGTGCATAATGTGAAAGCAGTGTTACCTAAGTACCATGTGGGTGAGTGGGTTGTGTTAAATGATCCTTCTGTGCTGAAGAGGAATACGAACAAATCTGTGTTGCGGTATAATGGCCCTTACCAGGTGTAAGTAGGCTGTTTAGGTTTTTTTATTGGTAACGCCACCTCTGTATGAAAATCACTGGCTGTGCTGTGTGCAGTCTGTGGCTGCTTTGCATTGTTGTAATACTCGCCATTGTAGTGTTAGGCAGCTGGCTGTGAACAGCGCGTAGCGTTGCGCAGTTGGAGGTGAGCCGCCAGCAGTGGTGGATGTGGAGAGAGAGATGGCGGAGTTTTGAAATTTGTCATGAACTGCTATATTTATATATGATGATATCAAGGTAAATACATTGTTTGTTCTCTATTAATATCTTTCATTTGCTAACTATCCCTATCAGTAGTTCGTGCCTTCCATAGTTTGAATCTTTTATTTAGCTGGCAGTAGTAGCGCTCGCTCTATTGCAGTAGCTTGAGCAGCGAAGATTTTTGTGAGGTAAGTGATTTGTGAATGGTATAGTTTAATGTTAGTCAGGGCCATTCTTTTGTAGGGAATTTTGAAAGTCAGATTGCGTTGCGCTAACAAAATATTGTGTGTCAGTTTAAGCACAGTCATGTATAATTGTTTAAAGGGGACGTTTCATATGTCGACCCTTAGCCGAGGATACCTCACTGGAATCTTCTGATTTTTTTTTCTTGTAGTTTGTGTAATTAGTGTAGCTTTTGTTTATTGCTAGCGCGTAATTGTAGAGAGAATCTCCTTTGTAGTTGCAGTCTTTCATTGTTGTACAGTAAAACAGTTGTGGCATGCATGTAGATTTGCACCAAGTATTTCGCAGCTACAATTAACTAGATATTATTTTCAGTGTTATGTTAATGTGTTCTATTATTTTTGCTCTTCAAATTGTGCTTTTCTGTGTTATCGTGAAATATTGTGACAATAATGGCGTGTGAAAAACGTAATACTAGGCTCCAAAGTAAATTGAGAAACGACAGTGAAGACGAAAGCAGTGTGTTAGCGCCGCAGAGTAATGAATTAACTAATGTTCAAAGTAGTAACTTGGTAATTGTGCATAGGGAAATGGAGCGGGTGGCAAACAATGGTGTAGACAGTGAAACAATTAGAGAACAGGGAAGCATTATCGATCGACCGGTCGGCAACAGCTCGCCTCAGGAATCCGAAATGACAGGAAACAATCTCGCAAATACTGTAGATTCAGGTTTTGGATCCTCACCGTTTTCTCAAATAAGTCAAGACACATTTTCTGCTTGTCAAAATGTGAATGTTTCCGGTGCAAATTCACTGCCGAAAAGCACTGAGGAACATGTTCCAGACACCAGTGCATTGTTATTACAATTAATACAGCAAATGGGACAAACACAGCAAAAGCTTCAAAAGTTAGACACAATGGAACAAAATCTTTGAAAGTTAGATACAGTGGAACAAAATCTTAAAAAGTTAGACACCACACTTGAACAGACACGTGAAGATTTAACTACTGAGTTACATAACATTGAATCGAAATGTCAAAAAGTCTGTAATGACGTAAAAACACAAATTTGTGAGCATTTTCAACCTATTTTTTCGCGGCATGAAAATGCATTACAGAATCACGAAGCAGCCATAAAAGAACTGCAAACCATTGTTCATGAAAATCATAAGACCTTGTGGGCTATAACTGACTCAGTTGCACCTACCGATTCGGTTATGCAACTTGCAAAAACTCAGGAAATCTTAAAGGACACAGTAGATTCGATTCCAACACAAATGGACACTCTGAAACTTGGTTCAGAAAAACACACTGAGGAAATGTGTTCACTATCGGAGAAAGTAGCCGAACTTTCGGATCAGGTTACTAACTTATCTACAAAGGTAGATGATGATCTGAATGACACAAGACCTGTAGCCTTCACTGACACAGAAGAGTATGAACAAATTAGAAAATTCAAACAGAATCAAAATCAAATCAATACACAGTACAAAAGAGAAATCCGGGAAGTACAAGATCAGCTGTCGCAGGTAATACAAGAATTACGTATTTCAGAGGATACTCGCGCCCCAATACGGGAAGAGGGACACAGAAATACGGAACAGCCACAAAATAATAACACAGGGCATTTCGGAAGTTATGAAAGAAATTGGCAATGTGCACCGAATTTTGATATGGAACGGCCGACACGACCTAACAATGACCGATATGCGACTCGCCGACATGATGATTTTGACTATAAGCTGTTCATTACTACACGTAAATTCAAAACATTTAAGAATTCTGGCAACGACATTCATCCACAAGCATGACTTCATCAATTCTCGCATTGTTTTCCTCCCAACTGGTCGTTAGAACACAGATTAGAATTTATGTGTGGCTACTTGGAGAATGAACCAGCTGTAAGAATGCGATCGGTAATTCACGATTGCCACAGTGAAGGAGAGTTTTACCATGCCTTCCTCTCAGCATATTGGTCTCAAGCCACACAAGACCGAGTAAAACATAGCATCATAATGATGAAACGTTTCGAACAATCTGAATTTTCCAGTCTTATGATATATTTTGAAGACATGTAGCATAAGAATCAGTATCTTTCAAACCCATACAGCCCCTCAGAACTCATCCGCATTTGCTTAATCAAACTGCCTGAACATTTACGACATATTATTTTGGCAGGACGTTGCAAAGACGACATTGAAGCATTTCAGGGACTTTTACAAGAATTACAAATTGACACTGACAATTGCGGAACGCGAAACCAGGAACACAACAATTACAGGTCACATCCGTCGCAATTCCGCGACGAAAGAAGTAATAACTTGACACGACAAGGCTATTCTCACAACACAAATCGTGACCAAAACAGACACCACCCGTATGACAACCGTTGGCAGAGTAGTAATAACTACAGGGAAAGATCACCTCTCCGCGGTAATGATTATCACAGAGACAATCAGAGAAACAGACAATATGGGAACCAAAATAATTATTATCAAGGGAGACAGAATAACTTCAAATGCAATGGTCCAGCGCGCAGTTACAATTCAGGGATAAATTCTCCACCACGTGACCGACAAGAAAGGAACTATGGAATCTACCAACATGACGACAGACGATATGATCGTAACGACAGACCTGAATTGCATCAGAACTGGCGGGATTCTAACAGAGCTGGGCCCTCTCGGCAAGGCGAATTTGTAGAAGTTCGGTCTCCTAATCCCAATAACAACGCGCGCCAACAAAGAGACAGACAATGACTCGCACCGCAGGCAGCCGCGTGCACCGTCTGGCTCAGAGAAAAATAACATAGACGCTAACCTTGAGAAAAATTCCAGTATTCTTTATTGATGTATACCGCATGATAATTGCGTTGAAGTTGAATCTCTGCGTACTAGGAAGAGTAAAGGTTTACACCACATTTCACATGTAAAACCGTTTATTGAAAGATAATCTGCTTTTTAACTTTGTCATTGCCATAAAACTTTTCACTTTACATTACTAGTATGCTTGTCAGACTTAGAATCTGTTAACATGCAACAATGTTTGAAGTTAAATATACAGTCAAGAACCAAGAGAACTTATTGAAACAGAAATGACGAATGCATTGTTATAGTGAACAGACGTCACAGTGTTATTGTGTGTGTACATTATTGCTTGTTAGTTGCACGATTATGGAACGACTATAAGGCTTACATACTTAGAACATTTACCAGTACTGCTAATGAGATTTTAATGCAACATTTTGGTTTACTTGAAAATATATTCTGGATCTCAAGTACTTTCAGTGAGATACCAGATGGCACAGTGGTTAGTTTATGTGACAGCTACACGATTTTATCACGACGCTACTAATGAGTGACAATTTACAATGTTGCTTTTGCAGTGTTTCTGTTTTATATCTGCACAGTTTTCTGTTTTATTCTGGAAAGTAAAACAGGTTTTAGTAGTAACTTTTGTGGTATAGCTACAATGAGACTGCCTTTTCCGTAGCACAACAATACGTTACAGCACAGTACTTTCCTCATCACGGCAATAAGTGTAATAACTAAGACATTTATACGCAAAGCATTTCACTTTTGTGTATTATGAGGTAAGTACATTGACTTCTGCAGAACTTAGCTTTCGGAGGACGATAACTACGACACTTCCACACAGATTATGTTGCAACAAGACGCACATTTAGCGCTACAGTACACGTATTTGAGTGATTAATTTTGTACTTGAAACATTTATTTTTAAAGATTTTTGAATTACAAAGAAAGTTTTCCGTGATACATTTCATTCCATTGCTGTAATCTGTAACACCTGAGGGTATAATTACATTAATCCTCAGGGGGGTACACGCTTACTTTGTGTACCATGTGTGTGGCAACCACAAGGAACCCTAGCTAATATGGTATTTGCTTATACAACTTTACACATCGGTACCATATTTCTCTAACACACAAATTACACAGCTATCTGATCATTTAACTGAGAGATAAACATTTTTTTTACTACATCAGTGACAGATGTTTACATAATTACACAGTTGGATAACTTCACACTTACGAAATTGTATTTTGTCTGTACTTTGAGAAATGCTCATATTTTTCGGAACCATTGTGATACTACGAGAGCTTTGAATGATGTATTTGGTATGAGATCATGATTTTTAAAGTACGTTTGAGGTAGGTGACACTATTTAAATGAGCAGAGAATTCTTTTTAGGTTTTGAAATTATTGGAGGAAGCTACGACGATTTTTAGATTTGACTGAGGTGTTATGATGTTATTTTTACGACGACGATGTGTATTATGCTGTTGAGATATGTTTATGATCAATAAGATGATGCTACCGTATATGAGGAATAAGAAGTATGTTGGAAACCAAGAATCGTACTTTAAGAGTTATGAAATGTGCGTAAATGCGTGACTGTATCACAATGCTGACGAATAATTTATTTGGACACTTATATTTATAGGATTTTCTTTCTACAGATTTGCAACGCAAATTCTTGACCTGTGAAATATTTTTATGTGAGACTGTCACTGTAGCGGAAACTGGTGTCGTAAATATTTCCGTAAGAAAGTTAAGTGACCACCTGCACGTAATGCGTTGTGGGCACGCAGCTGTGTCAAACACCTGGAGAACAACCCATTAGGGTGTGCCTTTCCGGAAGCACAGGTAGAAAAAAAAAGGAAAAAAGGCAGGTCTTTATACTCGCCATTGACATTCCTTTAGAGAAAATATTGCAATGCGACACCCTCATTACTTCCATTAACCTTGCTATTAACATTCCTTTGTAGAAAGCATCGCAAATATTACACGCTCATTACCTGAAAACATATGATTACTCGTACTTCGTGCTAATTACTGCAATGCTTATGAATTGATGGGAAATATTCGTACATCTGCACACCTGATTATGACAAGTGTCTTTCTATGAGAGTTGAGAGCTACTGACTTACGAAATGCCACATGACTATTGAATGATGTTTTTATGCTTTGGTTTGCGTAATTGCTTATTTCATTTGACATCTGTTTTTCAGCTGTGTTGCAGCATTGGTTTCATAAAATAAAATTAAATGCATTTGCTAATGTGAACACTTTCTGTCAACAGATCTATTAAATAATTATTTTATGATCCACATTCTTTAAAAAAAGGAGCACTTGGAAGGGATAGAACAATAAGAAGGGACTAGTAACAGTAACTGGACACATAATTTTCTTTTCAAGCACATGGTAATATTTCTTTTTACAATCAGTTGTTGTGGTGCACCACTTTAATTACTTAGATATTAAGATGTGATTATACATTTCCCTTATCTGCATTGTAATTTTTAGTGTACTATTTTTTCTGCTTGAGCTATGTCATGTTTAGATATAAGCTGCTGTTTGCCAGGCATAGTGCTACTGAACTTTAATTTGTGTTACTCTGCTGAGCCAGATTTATTTTTTTTTTTTTTTGCTGTGCATTGCCTCATATTAGTTGTAATGTTGAATTGCTTGGTAATTTAGATTTACTGTAGCTTGCTTTGCGATTTTCCATTTTTTTTATTGCTGTTTATATTAATTGTTTTATGTGCTGCTGCATTGCCTCGTTCCTTAGTTTAGCATCTGAGCTCAGTAGATTAAAGTTAGCTTATGAGGGGGTAGACTATATAAGAAACTAACTATTATAAATTTATAAGAAATAGGATACTGTACAGTGGAGAAAAACTATTATTGACAGAGGATGTGAACAAAATACAGAAGGCAGGCTTAGATAGGACTTTTTGGGAATAATGATGAACAAAGGGAGATCTCCATGCAAAATACTGCAGTAAAACAAACCCTGTCCTTTCCCTTTTGTGTTATCCCACTATATGTTTGTGTACCCTTGTGTATTTGTTTTCTTCCTGTCTCTGTGTAATTTCATAGAACTTTTTCTTCTTTTAATATTAAGCTACATTCACTATGATGAGGAATACTGTTATGCTCGAATATAATTGGCATTAATAATATGTTATTTACTTTGTAAAGATGTTAGACATTATTAATTCCGTTCTGTTTAATGCTCATGTGTGAAGTTGATGTTTCAAAAGTTATTGTGATCTTTTATGTATGTACTCATGTCATAATTCCACTGATGTATATGTTAGTTCGATTCTTTTGTAAAGCCTGTACTACAAATGTTATCTGTGTTGTTATGTTTTTAATGATGTATTTTGTACCTTTGTTATTGTATTTTTATGTTACCAAATTGTAATTGTCACCAGTTCATGATATTATTAACTTGTAAGTTACATTTCACTGCACACGTTTCTGTTGGTCATAGTATATGGACAATACGTGAGAAGTAGGGACTGTTAGTGTTTGCACGTGTGTTAATAACTCAGCAAGGGACTGGATAACAGCATTGCTGGTTCTAAGGACAATTTCAAAAACTTTGTGAGTGCACAAGTGGTGGGTTATGGACTTGCTACATTATCCGTAAGACTCTTCAATGGTGATTGTGCACCTGCACAGTTGCAACAGATGGCTGCTGTCCGTCTCTACAAGATTTGCAGTGGGGATGCATCTTTGATGGCCCATCGTTACCATTATTTCTACAAGGACTACAGTGGGTCGGCACCTCTGGTGGCCCACCAATACCATACTCTCTACCAGGACTACAGTGGGTCTACTCTGTGATGACCTACCTACCAATATTCATCAAAACTTCGACTGACTCTGCAGTGGGTTTGCTCTGTTGAGGCCCATTGACCTGTCAGCATGTCGAGAGTCAGCACTGTCTTTCCGTTGGAAGGACAACACTACTTCTTCAAGACTGCATGGACATCCACTACTTCCATGTGCATTGTCTTTTACTGCTCAGACTTTGATAAAAGAAACGGCAGTTTTACTGTGGTGAATGATCAGGACTGTCTTTATGGCCTGTGAGAAAATTTTAGCTTTTGACCAACATTGTATCAATAAGTGTGTGCATTTTATATCTTTGTTACTGTAATTATGAAAAATTTTTTGAAATCTGTATTGGCCACTGCCCAAGCCAATTTGTAAAATTTTTTTGTGGGGAGCATGGGGGCTATGTAAGTAGGCTGTTTAGGTTTTTTTTATTGGTAACGCCACCTCTGTAAGAAAATCACTGGCTGTGCTGTGTGCAGTCTGTGGCTGCTTTGCATTGTTGTAATACTCGCCATTGTAGTGTTAGGCAGCTGGCTGTGAACAGCGCGTAGCGTTGCGCAGTTGGAGGTGAGCCGCCAGCAGTGGTGGATGTGGGGAGAGAGATGGCGGAGTTTTGAAATTTTTCATGAACTGCTCTATTTATATATGATGATATCAAGGTAAATACATTGTTTGTTCTCTATTAATATCTTTCATTTGCTAACTATCCCTATCAGTAGTTAGTGCCTTCCATAGTTTGAATCTTTTATTTAGCTGGCAGTAGTGGCGCTCGCTGTATTGCAGTAGCTTGAGCAGCGAAGATTTTTGTGAGGTAAGTGATTTGTGAAAGGTATAGTTTAATGTTAGTCAGGGCCAATCTTTTGTAGGGAATTTTGAAAGTCAGATTGCGTTGCGCTAACAAAATATTGTGTGTCAGTTTAAGCACAGTCATGTATAATTGTTCAAAGGGGACGTTTCACAGGTAACAGAGATGATATCGCCGATTAATGTTAAACTCTACCTCCGCATCCGCTCTCCGATACTCTGTAACCCAAATTCGGCCGTTTGGGGTAGATATAGACAATTTGTCTCCTGTGACCCCAGTTTCCATAGAAGGGGAGAGAGAAACGACGGATGAGGAGGAGACAAAGGAAAAATGAAAGCGGAGAAAACAGAATAGTAAGGGGAAAAATCGATATATACTGAGATCTAGAGCGGGGATGCAGGACTGACATCTTTTCTTTCCCCACAGGACGCACGTTCCTGCTCCAGGACGGGAGAAGATGGAAGCAGCATCTGGCAGCGAATTGGATCTATGGAGGACGAATGAATCATGGAATATTATCTCGTTAGGCCTATTGAATACGGATGTGTAGCCAAAGCTGCTAAGGTAAGTTCAGTGTCAGGAGGTGTTGTGGTCGGCCGCAGTGGCCGAGTGGTTCTAGGCGTTTCAGTCTGGAACCTCGCGACTGCTACGGTCGCAGGTTCGAATCCTGCCTCGGGCATGGATATGGGTGATGTCCTTAGGTTACTTAGGTTTAAGTAGTTCTATGTTCCAGGGGACATGACCTCAGATGTTAAGACCCATAGTGCTCAGAACCATTTGAGGTGTTATGTTTTACAAGCACACACACGAGATTACCAGTGGACATTGAGAGTATATTGCAACATTTGGGCTCACTGGAATGAGATTTGCACACTGAAACAAACATGTGGGAAACTGCACACAATGATGAGTAATCACTCAGAGAATAACGGTACACAAGGAGAGTATCATCAGTTACAACTGGAATCGGTAACTAGAACTGACATCTATGTCAATTCTAGTTACCGATTCCTATACAAGTAAATTTTTTGCAGTACTTCAGAGAGGTCTTGTAATCCTACATGTTAGTGCACACACATCCTATTAATTAATGGTCGAATGGCTGGAATATGTAACTCGATTTAATCTTTATAGGAGGTCAAGTGTAACTATCGATTCCTACTATTCGATGGTTCATAATTTTGGACAGAATTCTGTATTTCTTATGGATCTCAGAACTACTACGAGAAAGTAACAGATAGTGTAGGTCCATCTTCCTGATTTTTCTAGTTTTCATAGCAATGAAGAACTTAAAGACCATACTTATAAATCCTGTAACATTGTACCGCATACTTTTTGAAACGGTCTAAATTACGAACCGTAGGATGGTTGGAATCGGGAACTAGAATTCACCTGTACAGATCAGTTCTAGTTACAAATTCCAGTATTTGTGAGACCCTACTTTTTATGAATTTTCGATACTTTTATGTTAGTCCCGTTAGGTTTAATAAATATTACTAAGAGTTAACGTTATTTTGCAGTATCATGATTTCATCATGCGCTATATTGTAAAGGATTCAAAGATTCTCTGAGGTTTTCTCAATCGCATTAATTACGATAATAATTTATTTCAGACAAGTATACTTCTCTTTCCCTGTTCTTATTTATTTTCGTTACTTTTAATTCTTGACGATACAGTAATGTAATTTTATCTTATGCTACATTGTTGTTTACAAACATGATCAGTTGCTTTTGATGATTGCCTCTATGTAACCTCTCTGCCTTAGGTACGACGTCATCGTTCAGAGGCGACGAGTGGAAACGGACACTCGAATTAACCCCACAGATCTTGATCAATTTACTGTTTAATGGTGAAAGTGCCTTGAGGCTACACGGAGGCGAACGTGTTGTGTATAGGACGGCTGAAATCATAAAGACTGCAATCAATATGGAAAAGCGTCTACGGAGAATCAGTTAGTAGCACAGGAAGAGGATGGACCCTGGAATCTGTAAGTAGGCTGTTTAGGTTTTTTTATTGGTAACACCACCTCTGTATGAAAATCACTGGCTGTGCTGTGTGCAGTCTGTGGCTGCTTTGCATTGTTGTAATACTCGCCATTGTAGTGTTAGGCAGCTGGCTGTGAACAGTGCGTAGCATTGCGCAGTTGGAGGTGAGCCGCCAGCAGTGGTGGATGTGGGGAGAGAGATGGCGGAGTTTTGAAATTTGTCATGAACTGCTCTATTTATATATGATGATATCAAGGTAAATACATTGTTTGTTCTCTATTAATATCTTTATTTGCTAACTATCCCTATCAGTAGTTAGTGCCTTCCATAGTTTGAATCTTTTATTTAGCTGGCAGTAGTGGCGCTCGCTGTATTGCAGTAGTTCGAGTAATGAAGATTTTTGTGAGGTAAGTGATTTCTGAAAGGTATAGTTTAATGTTAGTCAGGGCCATCCTTTGTAGGGATTTTGAAAGTCAGATTGCGTTGCGCTAAAAATATTGTGTGTCGGGTTAAGCACAGTCTTGTACAATTTTTCAAAGGGGACGTTTCATATTATTGGAGGAAGCTACGACGATTTTGAGAGTTGACTGAGGTGTTATGATGTTATTATTACGATGACTATGTGTATTATGCTGTTGCGGTATGTTTATGATCAATAAGCTGATGCTATATGAGTTATTTGATTATGCTACATATCTATTAAGATAAAATATTGTAGAAGTGTTGACGAATAAGGTAAGGAATAATGAGTAGTGGTTAGGGACGCTGATTTGTTAAAAAGGATGTTGGAAACCAAGAATCGTACTTTAAGAGTTATGAAATGTGTGTAAATGCGTGAATGTATCACAATGCCGGCAAAAATTTTTTGGACTCTGTTACAATTACAGGATTTGGTTTCTACAGATTTGTAACGCAAATTTTCGACCTGTGAAATTTTTATATGAGACTGTCACTGTAGCGAAAACTGCTGTCGTAAATATTTCGGTAAGAAAGGTAAGTGACCGTGACATAATTCGTTGTGAGCGGCCAGGTGAGCCAGCTGCCTTGAGAAAAAGCCATTAGGTGGTAGAAAAAAAAAGGGGGAGGCCATTATCCTCGCTATCGACATTCCTTTGTAGAAAGCATCGTAAATATGACACCCTCAAACTTGAAAACATTATTACACTGTAGAGTTCTTAATTTATGATATTTACTGAAATGCCTAATGAAACGATGAGAAACATTTCACGGCTATTGTCTTGCTAATTGAGAGAAATGCCATATGGCTTGCTTTATGTATTTGTTTACTCATTTTCTTTAATATCTAGTTTCTAGCTGCACTGCAGCATTGGTTAAAATAAAATTTAATAGATGTACTAATATAAATATTTTATGCCTGCAGATCCAGTAAATAACAATTTTATAATCTACTTCAAAAAAAACGAGGGAGCACAAAAAGACATTTCCCCTCACAGGAATTGCATACATAATTTTTGTCAGTGACTGGGTAACTTATTTAGTAGTGTAATTTAAGGTGATGCATCACCCTAGTGTTAAGATGTGACATAGGTATTAGACATGGCCATTTTTAGTGTAATATTTTTTTCTGCTTGAGCTATGTCATGTTTAGATATCTGCTGTTTGCCAGGCATAGTGTTACTGAAATTGACTTTGTATTATTCTGTTAAGCCAGTTTTACTAATGATTTATTATTATTGTTTGCTGCACATTGCCTTATATTAGTTGTAATATTGCTGCTTGCTTTGACAATTTCCATTTTTTTCCCCATTGATATTTGTATTAAGTGTTTTGTGCTGCTGCATTGCCTCGTCCCTTAGTTTTGCATCTGAGCTCAGTAGATTTAATTTAGCTTAAGAGGGGCTAGACTATATAAGAACCTAACTATGAAGAATAGGAAAAGAATGCATTGAGAAGTTATATGAAAACGATTTGGGCCAAAATGAGTATTGTACAATGAGCCATAATTATTTTGAAAGAAATATGGTTAGAATACAGAAAAGAGGTATAGATAGGACTTTTTGGGAATAATGATGAATGAAGGGAGATCTCCAAGAAGTAAAGAAAGTTTTGTTTGCAAAATACTGCAGTACAACAAACCCTGTCCTTTCCTTTTGTATTATTCCGCTATATGTTTGTGTACCCTCATGTATTTGTGTTCATCCTGCCTTTATGTGTTTATCTGATAAGACTTATATTGCAGAATTTTTCTGATACTCAGTTACATTCACTATGATGAGGAATACTTTTACCCTCCAATATAATTTGCATTAATAATATGTTATTTACTTTGTAAAGATGTTTAGACATTATTAATTCTGTTCTGTTTCAATGCTCATGTGTGAAATTAATGTTTCAAAAACTATTCTCACTATTTTATTTATTTACTTATGTCATAATTCCTGCAACAATGATGTATTCGCTTATTTTTATTCTTTTGTAAAGCCTGTATTACTACAAATGTTCTCTGTATTGCTATGTTTTTAATGATGTTTTCTGTATCTTTGTAATTGTATTCGCATGTTATAAAATTGTAATTGTCACCAGTTCATCATATTATTAACTTGTAACCTACATTTCACTGCACATGTTTCTGTTGGTCATAGTATATGGACAATATGTGAGAAGTAGGGACTGATAGTGTTTGCACGTGTGTTAATGATTCAGCAAGGGACTGGATAACAGCATTGCTGGTTCGAAGGACATTTCAAAAAAATTTTGTGAGCTGACAAGTGGTGGATCATGGACTTCCTATATTGTCCGCAAGACTCTTCGATGGTGATTGTGCACCTGCACATTTGCAACAGATGGCTGCTGGCCGTCTCTACAAGGACTACAGTGGGTCTGCTCTGTGATGACCTACCTACCTATATTCTTCAAAACTTCGACTGACTCTGCTGTGGGTTTGCTCTGTTGTGGACCAATACCTGTCTGCATGTCATGAGTCAGCACTGTCTTTCCATTAGAAGGACAACACTACTTCTTCAAGATTGCATGGAAATCCACTAATTCCGTGTGCATTTTCTTTTACTGCTCAGACTTTGAGAAAAACACTGCAACGTTACTGCGATGAATGATCAGGACTGTCTTTATGGACTGTGAGAAAATTTTAGCTTTTGACCAACAATGTATCAATAAGTGTGTGCATTTGATATCTTTGTTATTGTAATTATGAAAAAATTTTTCAAATCTGTATTGGCCACTGCCCAAACCCATTTGTAAAATTTTTTGTGGGGAGCATGGGGGCTATGTAAGTAGGCTGTTTAGGTTTTTTTATTGGTAACGCCACCTCTGTAAGAAAATCACTGGCTGTGCTGTGTGCAGTCTGTGGCTGCTTTGCATTGTTGTAATACTCGCCATTGTAGTGTTAGGCAGCTGGCTGTGAACAGCGCGTAGCGTTGCGCAGTTGGAGGTGAGCCGCCAGCAGTGGTGGATGTGGGGAGACAGATGGCGGAGTTTTGTAATTTGTCATGAACAGCTATATATATTATGACTATTAAGGTAAATACATTGTTTGTTCTCTATTAATATCTTTCATTTTCTAACTATCCCTATCAGTAGTTAGTGCCTTCCGTAGTTTGAATCTTTTATTTAGCTGGCAGTAGTGGCGCTCGCTGTATTGCAGTAGTTCGAGTAATGAAGATTTTTGTGAGGTAAGTGATTTCTGAAAGGTATAGTTTAATGTTAGTCAGGGCCATTCTTTTGTAGGGATTTTGAAAGTCAGATTGCGTTGTGCTAAAAATATTGTGTGTCAGGTTAAGCACAGTCTTGTACAATTTTTCAAAGGGGACGTTTCAAATCCTATTAATTATAACAAACTGCATATAAACAACTTATGAAGTCTGTTACTTTTCGATCATGGTATTGGCGATAAATCAATGGAAACTGAAGTAACTATAAAATATCTAGGGTTAGCAGTCAGAAGCAAAAATGGCTCTGAGCACTATGGGACTTAACATCTATGGTCATCAGTCCCCTAGAACTTAGAACTACTTAAACGTAACTAACCTAAGGACAGCACACAACACCCAGCCATCACGAGGCAGAGAAAATCCCTGACCCCGCCGGGAATCGAACCCGGGAACCCGGGCGTGGGAAGCGAGAACGCTACCGCACGACCACGAGATGCGGGCAGCAGTCAGAAGCGATCTGAAGTGGAATGATGAGTTAAAACTAATTGTAGGAATAGTGGACGCCGTGCTCACTCACTAGAAGAGTCATGAGGAAACGTAATTTATCAGCGAAAAAAGATACAAAAACCTTATCCGACCAATTCTTCAGTAATACTGATTAGTCTGGGTCCCTTACCAGCTTGGAGTAATAGAAAAGCTGGAAGAGATCCGATGGAGATCGATAGGTGTCGTCCCGGGATTGTTCCGTCGGCGTGAGAGCATAATGGAAATGTTCAACTCCAGTGTCAGTTCCTAAAAGAATTGTTGTGCAACGAGGATTCCGAGAGATTAAGTTCCGAAGAGAATCGGGCAGCATATTATCTCCTCGCTTATAGCCCTGGCCAGATTACAATGTCATGAAACTCACAGTAACTAGAGCCCTTACGGTAGCGTCTTAGTACGTGATGTAAGCATCGCTCGCGAATACAACAGTAAAGCAGGGAAGGCAGAAGAACTCTCCGCCACACGCCTTAGGGTGCCTGCGGAGTATAGATTTCTGTCTACAGTGATACACGATTCACATTGGAGACTGCGTATCCCACATACCAGGCGCTCAGGAAATATCTGTATACAAACTCCGAAATTATTTGAATCTACCTCGCATTAAAGCTGTCTGTTATTCTGTTAGGACGTATGGGATCAGAGCATGCAACAAAAGCAGTTCTTATAGTTGATGGATACAGTTGGGGGTTTTTGCAAGGACGCTGCCAATTTGGTTGTGCAACTGCGACAGACTATGGAGTTGATAATTCGGGTTAGCTGAAAAAAGAGGATGGCTGGACGCAGGTGCAACAGACAGTGTTTGATGATGCCGATGATGCTGACGTAGCTGACATCAAAAAGATACAGGAAGTTGGAAAAGAACCGGAAAGCAACCACGGGGCAGTGAATTTGCACACAACCCTGTTCACCAGTTTGGAAAGCGATGTGCGGAACACTAGACAGCTTCGTGATTTGCCCGACACTTTAATGTCGCGTATTAGGTCATCTGCCGTTACCACTAATAGGGACTTGCATGCTATTGGTGATTGCTTGGACAATATTGATGCACAGTTAATGACGCCACATTACTACACAATCTTACTGACGGTTTGACGGATGCTCATACTGATGCCGCAGTGTAGAACGAAGCACTACTACATGCTACGCTTGGGATCCTTACATTAGTTCTACTACCAGTCGAACGATTGTTGAAGTGTTCGAGTGGAATCCAGGCGTAGCGCCAGCGCCTTTGCGATTTATTACACCGGCGAGGGAGGAGTACTTGACTGCGTATTATCGCTTGGCAACCGTTACGACCCCGCAAAGAGGAACTCACCAAAAAGTTAGCATACAAATACCACTAACTTTTAGAGACTGCTATTTGGAGCGCTACACAGTACAGGCAGTCCCAGCAGCATGGGAGTCTTTGCGGATGTACCGGGTGATCAAAAATTCAGTATAAATTTTAAAACGTAGTAAACCACGGAATAATGTAGATGGAAAATTGTCACAGGTGCTTGGAATGACATGGGGTTTCATTAGAACCACCCCATATTGCTAGACGCGTGAAAGATCTCTTGCGCTCGTCGTTTGGTGATGACCGTATGTTCAGCCGCCACTTTCGTCATGCTTGTCCTCCCCGGTCCCCAGACCTCAGTCTGTGCGATTATTGGCTTTGGGTTTACCTGAAGTCGCAAGTGTATCGTGATCGACCGACATCTCTAGGGGTGCTGAAAGACAACATCCGACGCCAATACCTCACCATAGCTCCGGACATGCTTTACAGTACTGTTCACAACATTATTCCTTGACTACAGCTATTATTGATGAATGATGGTGGACACATTGAGCATTTCCTTTCCTTTGTCTTACTTTTTATGCTAATTATTGCTATTCTGATCAGACGAAGCGCCATCTGTCGGACATTTTTTGAATTTTTGTATTTTTTTGGTTCTAATAAAACCCCATGTCATTCCAAGCATGAGTGTCAATTTGTACCTATCTATCTACATTATTCCGTGATTTATTCAGTTTTCAAATTTATACCGACTTTTTGATCACCCGGTACGTCCAACAATACCGTCTCGGTGCAGTAGAGGACACTCTCATTCACTTTTGCCACTTCTGTAGGCGATGCTTACCAGAGCTCGGTATTTCCAAAATGATCTAAGACTCATTCTTTTGCCGTTCATACAACAGTAAGGTGATGTGTGGAGTCAACAATATAATGCTCACCTACCCACTGCCCTAGAAACCCAGCGTTGTCTGAAAAATTTGCAACGTCCTTGGCCAGCACGATTGCCAGACTTCTCTTCAATCGGTCATGTGTAGGTTGTGATGGGACGAGTAATAACTCCTGTGACTAGTCAGCGAACAAATCTTACATAACTACCTGAAAGGGCCGAGCAGAAGTGACAATAAGTACCCCAGAACAGTATTCACCAGCTGTCCGATGAACGCCAGAGTCAGCGCATCCATTGCCGCCCATGGAGGCTACACCACATGCTAACATGGGTGTTTCAGCATGGGCCTATACCTGGTACTTCACAACCGGTTATGCTATTAATCTGTAAATGTAATCATTTCTCGTACTCCATATCCACTGCTGCAACAGTAAATCCCGACTGAAGTGGCGACCTCTAAAAGAGTGCACTTATTATGTTTTCAATAGTGTATAATGAATGTGACTGAGTCTTGCAGCATAATGCTATTACTGTATTTCAACATTACTTGGCTGTCTCTACTAATCCCGTGCATTAACGCAAATTTATATGTATTTGGAGGAAGCTGCCATACACTGCAATAAATAAATTCCGTTAAAAGTTATTCTGAACAGTTCTACACAAAAGTACACAAAAGCCTCGTCAGCAAACACTTTCATATTGATGTCCACCATACCAGGAGCATTGTTTATCAGGCTGGATTCCATTAAGAATAGTTGTGCTTAGCGACTGTGAGATGACTGTAATCAGGAACCATTCACATACAATCAGTATTTTATTGTAAGTCTGGCAAGGTGTCAACTACAGCAAAGTCATCACCAGTGCGCTTAGCTACGGGCCTTATAGATCCAGAGAGCATGTAGATGCATTTCTTGTTAAAACGCTCTTCAACATTCATATCTCAAATTACAACATGTGCTTAATCAAGATCTCTGCTTCTACACTGAAGAGCCAAAGAAACTGGTACACCTCCCTCATATCGTGTGCGGTCCCCGCGGGCACGCAGAAGTGCCGCAGTACGGCATGGCATGGACTTGACTGATGTCTTATGTAGTGCTGAAAGGAACTGACACCATGAATCCTGCAGGGCTGTCCATGAATCCATAAGAGTACGAGGGGTTGGAGACTTCTTCTGAACAGCACGTTGGAAGGCATTTCAGTTATGCTCAATAATGTTCATGTCTGGAGGGTTTGGAGGCCAGCGGAAGTGTTTAAACACAGAAAAGTGTTCCTGGAGGCATTTTGTGGCAATTCTGGACATATGGGGTGTCTCATTGCCCTGCCGGAATTGTTAAACTCCGACGGAATGCACAGTTGACATAAATGTATGCAAGTGATCAGACATGGTGCTTACATGCATGTCACCTGTCAGAGTGGTACCTAGACGTATCAAGGGTTTCATATCACTCCAACTGCACACGCCCCACGCCGTTACTGAGCCTCCACCAACCTGAACAGCTCCTGCTGACATGCAGGGTCCATAGATACACGAGATTGTCTCCATACCCGTACACGTCCATCCGTCCGATACAACTTGAAACGAGACTAGTCCGACCAGGCAACATGTTTCCAGTCATCAACAGTCCAGTGCCGGTGTTGACGGACCCAGGTGAGGCTAAAACGTTGTGTCGTGCATTCATCAAGGGTGCAAGCGTGGGCTTTCGGCTAAGAAAACCCATATCGATGATGTTTCGTTGAACGGTTAGCAGCTGACACTTGCTGATGGCCCAGCACTGAAATATGCAGCAATTTGCGGAAGGGTTGCACTTCTGTCACGGTGAACAATTCTCTTCAGTCGTCGTTGGTTCCGTTGTTGCAGGATCTTTTTCCCGCCGCAGCGATGTCGGAGATTTGATGTTTTACCGGATTCCTGATATTCACAGTACATTCGCGAAATGTTCGTGCGTGAAAATCCCACTTCATCGCTATATCTGAGATACTGTGTAACATAGCTCGTGCGCGGACTATAACTCCACGTTCAAACTCACTTAAATCTTGATAATCTGCCATTGTAGCAGCAGTGACCGATCTAACAACTGCGTCAGATTATCGTTGCCTTATATAGGCGTTTCCGACCACAGCGCACGTATTCAGCATGTTTATATACCTCTGTATTGGAATACGCGTGTTGTTTGGCGCTTCAGTCTCTTGACTCGCTACTAAACGCACGGAGGATGGTCATAATATGATTGAAATATAACTAGATTTGCTAAAATATATACACTCCTGGAAATGGAAAAAAGAACACATTGACACCGGTGTGTCAGACCCACCATACTTGCTCCGGACACTGCGAGAGGGCTGTACAAGCAATGATCACACGCACGGCACAGCGGACACACCAGGAACCGCGGTGTTGGCCGTCGAATGGCGCTAGCTGCGCAGCATTTGTGCACCGCCGCCGTCAGTGTCAGCCAGTTTGCCGTGGCATAAGGAGCTCCATCGCAGTCTTTAACACTGGTAGCATGCCGCGACAGCGTGGACGTGAAGCATATGTGCAGTTGATGGACTTTGAGCGAGGGCGTATAGTGGGCATGCAGGAGGCCGGGTGGACGTACCGCCGAATTGCTCAACACGTGGGGCGTGAGGTCTCCACAGTACATCGATGTTGTCGCCAGTGGTCGGCGGAAGGTGCACGTGCCCGTCGACCTGGGACCGGACCGCAGCGACGCACGGATGCACGCCAAGACCGTAGGATCCTACGCAGTGTCGTAGGGGACCGCACCGCCACTTCCCAGCAAATTAGGGACACTGTTGCTCCTGGGGTATCGGCGAGGACCATTCGCAACCGTCTCCATGAAGCTGGGCTACGGTCCCGCACACCGTTAGGCCGTCTTCCGCTCACGCCCCAACATCGTGCAGCCCGCCTCCAGTGGTGTCGCGACAGGCGTGAATGGAGGGACGAATGGAGACGTGTCGTCTTCAGCGATGAGAGTCGCTTCCGCCTTGGTGCCAATGATGGTCGTATGCGTGTTTGGCGCCGTGCAGGTGAGCGCCACAATCAGGACTGCATACGACCGAGGCACACAGGGCCAACACCCGGCATCATGGTGTGGGGAGCGATCTCCTACACTGGCCGTACACCACTGGTGATCGTCGAGGGGACACTGAATAGTGCACGGTACATCCAAACCGTCATCGAACCCATCGTTCTACCATTCCTAGACCGGCAAGGGAACTTGCTGTTCCAACAGGACAATGCACGTCCGCATGTATCCCGTGCCACCCAACGTGCTCTAGAAGGTGTAAGTCAACTACCCTGGCCAGCAAGATCTCCGGATCTGTCCCCCATTGAGCATGTTTGGGACTGGATGAAGCGTCGTCTCACGCGGTCTGCACGTCCAGCACGAACGCTGGTCCAACTGAGGCGCCAGGTGGAAATGGCATGGCAAGCCGTTCCACAGGACTACATACAGCATCTCTACGATCGTCTCCATGGGAGAATAGCAGCCTGCATTGCTGCGAAAGGTGGATATACACTGTACTAGTGCCGACATTGTGCATGCTCTGTTGTCTGTGTCTATGTGCCTGTGGTTCTGTCAGTGTGATCATGTGATGTATCTGACCCCAGGAATGTGTCAATAAAGTTTCCCCTTCCTGGGACAATGAATTCACGGTGTTCTTATTTCAATTTCCAGGAGTGTAGAATGATACGTGACTGACTCCTGTTTCCTTCTCTGATTACGCGGTCGTTAATGTATATTTCCGGCGCATTATTTTTGCCTCTGATGAATACTCGTCGCCCAGAACAACGTGTATAATCATAGTCTAAAAAAATCAACATTTAAAATCTAAAGGAGTACAGGCAACTCTGACACTAATTGTGTAGAACGTACCATCCGTATAAGATGCTGTGGTTCACACAGACCATACAGATCTGAGAGGCAATCATCAGACCCGTTACATAACAAGATAGTGCTTATCTGCAAAGTACAGTGGTTAAGCAGAGGAAACGGAGATGGTCGAATATGGGTGCCCCGCTACAGTTCTTCGACACGATTCCAATATCTTGGTTGGCTGTTCGTAAGTGCCGACCTTTGTTGCCTCGAATGAACAAAGAAAACGTTATACATTATGTCAGGCTATAATTCTTACATGGTTGAAGTTGTTAGTAGGCTGTTTAGGTTTTTATGTTGGTAACACCATGTAGCGCTCTATATGAAAATCACTGGTTGTGCTGCGTGCAGTCTGTGGCTGGTTTGCATTGTTGTTGGCTATTGTAGTGTTGGGCAACTGGATGTTAACAGCGCGTAGCATTGCGCAGTTGGAGGTGAGCCGCCAGCAGTGGTGGATGTGGGGAAGTGAGATGGCGGATTTTTGAGAGCGGATGATCTGGACGTGTGTCCATCAGAAACAGTACATTTGTATGAATGGATGTCTTGAACTGCTATATATATTATGACTTTTGAACACTGTTAAGGTAAATACACTGTTTGTTCTCTATCAAATTCTTTCATTTGCTAACTATGTCTATAAGTAGTTAGTGCCTTCAGTAGTTTGAATCTTTATTTAGCTGGCAGTAGTGGCGCTCGCTGTATTGCAGTAGTTCGAGTAACGAAGATTTTTTTGAGGTAATTGATTTGTAAAAGGTATAGGTTAATTTAGTCAGGGCCATTCTCTTGTAGGGATTATTGAAAATCAGATTGCGTTGCGCTAAAAATATTGTGTGTCACTTTAGTGAATTCAGTTTTGCTCAGCTGTTTGAAAATCAAATAACGTAAGATGTTTATCAGCACAGTAATTCATTAATTTTTCTAAGGGGACGTTTCACAGTTAACTCCTTTACTTCTTTGTTCAGTCATAAAAAGCAACGAAAGTGCGTTTCAGAAGGTTATCATCATCAGCAGTAGCTGTATTCCTTCTTTTCTGGGAACATCAGTCTTCTGGCAACTTACTGCAGTTTGTAACACTCCCGGGAGTACAGATGGGGGTGGTGGACCCGTTCACTGGTTGTCGTTCCTTGACCGTGCGCCCTGTCCACACCACGTACCTTATAATCCCACGGCGGTCGTACTGTTCTGCTTCACACTGCTGCTGGTTTCCCTGAAATTATCTATCGAATTATGCAAACGGGTTTAGGGGAGCTACTCAACGTTAAAACACAACACTGTTCGACGTCTGGTATGAACAACCATGTTCTGAGACGATTATAGGAAATCAAAGGTAGCACTGTTTACATTCTAATTCATAAGTGTTTACCCCAATTAATGGCTGACTGTCAGTTCACAACATCACTCAGATGAGCGTACGCGTAACCGACACGACGCGGGTGATTGTTGATGATGCGGAAGCCGAATGATCGCACGAAAGTTCTTGCGCTCGCCACGCATACACAGATATTTGGTACCAGTCCTCCTTGACACTAGTAATGATATAACACAGTCCGTCAAGTTAATTTGTCAGTTCTCAATTCTCACTTGTACGAGCGTGCGGCTAACCGTCGCGGCGCGGTTGATTGTTGGATAAAGCGGAAACGCGATGATTGAACGCACGTCCTCACGCTCGCTACAAGACGCTGGCACTTGAGTACACTCTTTTATGGTAACTAATTTCTACTGATTCACATCAGTTCATTCTGGGAGACCGAACACGGCGCGGATGATTGATACAGTACGATACGACACGCAACGAGAGCATACACAAATACGTTATCAGCAGCACTGCTCATTTTTAAATTACTTCTTGACGCGCTTTCCTCTGAATCATTTACTTATTTTATCACTTTACTGCAATAGCACTTGTAGCAACACTTCAACTTCCGTACTAACAATGCCTCTCACATGCAGAGCTACACACCACACAACATCACAGTTCCGTGTCCCGCGTTCGACTCCACAGACGTGGCTGTCCGCAAAGATACCCCATAACTAAACCAGCGATATGACAGTACGCTTACAAGCTTCCGCTCCTTCACTATCCCTCTTGTTTCAGTGTGGTACTTAGAATAAGTTACTTCAATTACTTGTGGGATATATTCCTAACTGTATTCTTCACACATGTTTTTGTCCTTTCAGTTCTACGGGTCTTTCTACTAATACAGAAGCTTTTTCTGATGGCCTATAATCGGATATTTTCATGATTATTTAAAATATTGAGATGAAGTCTACATTACGTAGTCTTATCGAAACCATACGAAGATATCCCACTAACTATAATACGGAGCCGTCATTTATCTGAACTAGCTTCTCGTTCAGAACCAGTGTACTACATGTCACTGGAATAGCGATGCGTTTCTAGGTTGCTGGACGCGCTAAGCGTTCCCAATAAGTAAAAAGAATGCAGGTCATTCCAGATACGAAGAAGGGTCGTCGAAAAGGCGCACCGAACTAAAGGTTCTGTCGCTAACGTAAGTAAGTTGCAGAATTTTTGGATATCTTTATACGTTCGCATGTTATCGCTTTTCGGGAGAACGAAAATCTCCTCTGTAAGAATGAATATGGGTCCCACATACAACAGTTCCGTGAAACGCTGCTCCC
This sequence comes from Schistocerca americana, assembly GCF_021461395.2. Taxonomy (NCBI): domain Eukaryota; kingdom Metazoa; phylum Arthropoda; class Insecta; order Orthoptera; family Acrididae; genus Schistocerca; species Schistocerca americana. The sequence goes on along the minus strand of NC_060124.1, from coordinate 98,331,542 downwards.
ACAGTTCGTCTACGAGATCCTTAAATTTGAAGCAGAGCAGCGTGTTTTATTCCAGTTACTCCTTGGAGACGCTCAACTGACACCAGTGACAGATGCTAAATAAGAGATGTCGTTTTGTGTGAAAATGTAGACAGCACAATTTGATGAAAAGAGTCAGCGGTTATATTGCTTCCTCTTCCGTGTATCTCGCGGAAGGACCATGAAGATTAGAGATATTAGTGATCAGCCGAACGCTTGCCATCAATCGTTTTATCCACGAACCATTAGCGACTGGAACAGGAAAGTGAGAAAATGGGAATGGTACACTAAGTACCCTCTGACACACACCATAAGGTGGATTGCGGAGTATAGATGCAGATGTAGAATTAGTGATAATACTTGTAGCACAAAAATGGATAATGAAGTTACCTGTGGTAGCATAAGATTAATTTCCCAGCTCCATTCAGCCACCACAGTTAGAACTTCTGCCTGCAACTTGTTCACTGTGACCCATGATTAAAATCTGCAAACTTTCATATGAAGCTATTTCGCATCAGAGCTTGCTCGTTGCCCAAGAGAATGGGCGTTATGGCAGTGCTTTTGGTGGGTGACAGTAGTGGCACGAGGGGCATACTAGCGCACAAAAAAGGCTTTGACGTGATTTATGACTTCCTGCCATCCTTACCAACAACAGAATGATTTACTGTCCACTCTTCTACCCCATCCCCTTACCGATCCTCCAAGGTCACCCAGCAATCGTAGATGGCAGATCCGTTAAGACAGGCAATGTTAGATGAAAGAAGTGGTCCTGTCTTCTATGTATCAAATGGAAGACTCTATGACGGTGGACTCCGCCATATTGTCGTAAGTATAAAATAAAAGACGGCAGTCTCTACGATATAAGAATCCAATTTGGTGAACTTGTACTAAGCAAAAATGGCGGGGAAATCATATAATCCGAGGTAGCGCAAGTGTGGTAAGCAAAAATGTTGGGAAAAAATGTGTGACATATTGTAGACTGGTTTTTTTGATCAAGCTCCGTAGCATACAGACTCCTATGACAAGTCTGTCCTGAAATCCATTACTGAAGACCTGTAAAAGACGCAGACATCCCCGACAAGCGTTGACATAATTATCTATCAATCCAGCAGTCAATTACTGTGGCATTCATCTCGCAGATGATTTGAAGAATTGCTACACACCATGACTAATATTGAGTGCTGAACCAGCAATAATATTCAAGCGACCAGCGACGTCCGATTTTGAAAGGCAATGTCTCATTCCATGCATGCAAAAACGATTTATAGAGACGTCTTCTGTGTCTGGATAGGAGATGGCTACTCGTTAGCAGCTAACTATCACCATATGTTCGAATGAGGCGTCAGAGCGGTTGTCATATATCTTCAGCTGATAAGCCTTACATAAGACTGAAAATATCTTGTGGTGTGGTCTGAAACACCGAAAAGCTATAGTCTTTTTGTGTTCAGCGTACCTAGCTGCAATTTAAAGGGTTGTAAAGAAAGTTTATTTCCTATTTTAATGTAAAAGTGAGACGAGTTGCAATTTAATGTAAGCTTATCAAAAGAAATATGCCCCACTTAATTAGGAAACTTTGCCAATATTGAGGAGAACACAAAATCCAGTCGCTGAAATGTTTTTCACAGGCCTGTTCCGAACTATGCACCTTCATCGGAGTTTGTTATGGATGAAAACCACATTTCATCTGGTGGTCGGTGGTTATAACTGTGAAGTACAAGATCGACCTATAGAAAAGGTGAACTCGGCATTTGAATAGGTCGTCAGAATAGTGTGCATGTGATGTTGTTACAGAAGAAGACGTGGTGCTATTCCTATACATCATTTACAGTTTACTTCTCCAAATTTAATGCTGTAATCTTTCCTGCTGCTGACATCAGAATCGAGACTCAAACATATGACCTCAAAGTGAAGAAATCGTTTTCAAATTGACATCCTTCTTCCACACACAACAGAGAAATTTTTCTTATGTCAGTCCTCGCTTTTCCTACTTCTACCAACTTCACCTTAAAGAAACAACCACCAGCTCCATGCATCACACTCATACGTAAGCACGTTTGTCACCTGTAACAGGTACTTTCAAAAATTGTGAAAATCCTCCCCTTTCCGTTATTCTTTGTAACTGTAGTTTCTATTCTCTGTCTGATCATGTAAAATCGAGCTGTTATTTTTATAGGATTAAAACTGTTTCGTGACTGACGTACAGTTACTTCAAGCCACTGTGGTTGCACATGTCGCGCTGTTGGTAAATGTTACTTGAAATCTCATCGGCTTTTCTCTTGTTTCGTTGAGAATAGCGAGATCGTATGATCTAGCAAGGGACCGTTTTCATCAGAAAACTGCCTGATGTAATGACTCCACATCATATTCATAATCACTATGAATCATCTTTGGCAGTGTGAACTGCAATCATCCCTTTCCGTAAAAAGTTATAATATATCTACTTCGCCGGCCGAAGTGGCCGCGCGGTTCTAGCGCTGCAGTCTGGAACCGCGAGACCGCTACGGTCGCAGGTTCGAATCCTGCCTCGGGCATGGATGTGTGTGATGTCCTTAGGTTAGTTAGGTTTAACTAGTTCTAAGTTCTAGGGGACTAATGACCTCAGCAGTTGAGTCCCATAGTGCTCAGAGCCATATATCTACTTCCTGATGTGCTTTCGACTCAAAGTACATAAAGTTTTCTTGGGTACAGCGACTAGAATAGTAGCAGGTACCAGATCGTAATAATATTTCCAGAATTACGAGATCTTGTATTAGAGAGAAGTATGTGATGCGGAGTATGGGGGGAAGAGGGTGAGGGATAAAAATCGTAAAGGGAGGCCAAGTGTAGAATGCAGCAAGCAGATTCAGAAGGATACAATTTATAGCAGTTATTCTGAGATGAAGAGAGTTGCATAGAATACAGTAACATGGAGAGTTGCATCAAAACAGTCTTAGGACCAAAGATCACAACACACTAGAAATTCATATATTGCGGAGTACGAATAATTGCTTTCCTAATCGCTTTATGTTATATTTCTTAATTTTCAGTAGCACGTCCTCATACAGTATCTCTTCCGTACAGACACAAAAATCTGTGTATATTTTTATAGCTTTTTCCTCAAATAAAATCAAGCTGTAGAATCATTCATTACATTTTTTTCACAGTGCGTGTTTCATACAAAATAATGTCTCACAATTTAGCCGTGAGAACTAAAACGCTGATGCATTTTGACTTATTATTTACGCAACACATTTAAAATATGGAGGGAGAGACTTGTACAGCACACGATATACTAAGATTTTGACAACGCTATCCATGGTAGCTAGATGGATCTCTTGTCCTGAGCTATTTCACCTGATGGAGTTCCAAAATTGATACACATTACACTTCGAGGAGATACAGTGAATTCCATTAGCAGAAGTTCGAATAACAACCGATATAATCATAATATTCATAAGTGCTTAAGCTGAGACATAAAAGAACTTTAAACTACCTTCTAGAGGATAGTTACAGTTATAATATCATGTTTCTGAATTCTCAAAAATAGGACTATGAACTGAATTGGAGTGGTAGACATCTGTTTTCACTGCTATACAAATGAGCGATTATATTCGTATTATATAAGACAGTGTTTACGTGCTAGTATAGTAATAATGAATGTTACTGGTTAATGAGACTTGTTGTTGCCCAGTACAGACAGAGGAAATGAAGTAACAGTGGTTGGATGGAGATTACAATGAATCGAATAAAGAAATAGAACATGAGTTTGAACCTAGATTTTTGTAGATGTGGCAGTATCTGTGATGAATTCCTACGTGAAAAAAGTTCCACAAATATTCAGTCAGATCTTAATTAGATTTCACAACGGTGCCCAGTTCTCCTCTTCAAATTTTAGAGTAGAAAAGTTGTGCGCTATACATAGTGTGTTATGACTGTCACAACTGAATCACTTAACCCATTAAAACATCAAGGTGTACTACTTCGTGGGCATAAAATGGAACGGTCACGTGAACAGAAAAAACACGTGGCAGACTTGGCTTCATTGACAAGATACTGGAAAAATGCAGTCGCTTTACAGAGGAGTTTCATTCAAAATACTTCAGTGCGCCATCCTAGATTATTACTCAAATACAGTGGACCGATGCTAAGAAGGTCTAGCGACGTCTGCAACGAACGACAACACGAATGGTCACAGTTTGTTTGACTCACAGGAGATAGAAATGGTGAAATATCTGAACTGTAAGGCATACTATGAATTTTAAGAACCAACATTAAATGAACAATCACCCAAAGAAGTACAGAATTCTAAGGATTAAATTAATAACCGCGGGTATGGAGGCATTTTAGCAGAAGTTTAACCGTGCTCAATACGGGAATGGAACGGGAAGAAATCATAATACGTGATACAATAGTCATTAGGCCTACCGTCTACCTTGCATACCTTGAATTTAACTGTGGTTTGCAGAGTACTGACGCAGATGTGAGTGCAGAAGTACCTTATACGTATAGGTGACGTGCATCTGTAGAACTACTGCAGTCGTTTTTAGGAGGAGATTAAAATGCGTCCTTCAATCACACAGGAAGAGACTTACTCTCACCCTCTCTCATTTACGACTGAAATGTTCGCAGCGACCGATTAGCTCCTCTGGAGAAAGGAAAGCCGACGGGACGACGAACATTACCGCTGTCTGGTGCAACAATCAGCGATTCATCACAGGCCCTACTTTGCGTAACGAGCGCCTATTGAACGACGCAGCCAATATTCAACCTGCATCGGAGTGTCTCGCAGATTAGACGTCGCAGCAGAAAGCGCGGTGGGGAAAAAATGGCCTCCGGAACGGCTGACTGCCTAGGTTTCGTCGATTCCGTCCTTTTATGGCGACGTTTTAGAGAACAGAACTGCTTTACAAAAGCGGTGTTTACGCTGCGCCGAATGGTCTATAAAGTTCGGCATGTTCTAGAAAATGGGAAACGAAATAGCAAAGCGAAGGAGGCAGTAAATGCAGAAAGAAATAGCGATTACGTTCGTACACGAGGTAATTTACGTGAACCGAATCAAATACTTTCCCATCGATTAACGACTTAAGTATTAGATTAAATTCCGCAATAAGGTGCAAAACATTGACCTAAAGACATTTATGAAGGACAATATATACTACTTCCACGACGTATGATCAACTGTGTCCATATTTTACCAATTGTGACTAACAGGTCTTTTTTTCCTACGTCGCCTAATACTTGTTTTACCTTCTAAATTTACTTCGCATTAGAATTAACCGAACCACACTCGACCCTGCTACTGATCTTTCACACTAATTCGGTGCTATTATGAAACTACATGTGAAAGTTACCTTCGACGACAAATACCGCTCCAACGCTTTGGTTAATTGACAAGAGCTTCTGTAAAGTTTGGGAGGTAGGAGACGAGATACTGGCAGAAGTAAAGCTGTGAGGACCGGGCGTGAGTCGTGCTTTGGTAGCTCAGTTGGTAGCCGGCACGGTAGCTCAGCGTGTTCGGTCAGAGGGATAGCTGCCCTCTGCAATAAAAAAACTGAGTTAATCGATCAACAACGAACTTCAACGGATGTCTTACGACGTCCGCCCCGAGCAGAAGCAACGAACAAAAGCGAACAAAATGAGACTAAAAAAAAAGTTGGTAGAGCACTTGCCCGCGAAAGGCAAAGGTCCCGAGTTCGAGTCTCGGTCGGGCACAAAGTTTTAATCTGCCCGGAAGTTTCATATCAGAGCACACTCCGCTGCAGAGTGAAAATCTCATTCTGGAAACATCCCCCAGGCTGTGGCTAAGCCATGTCTCCGCAGTATCCTTTCTTTCAGGAGTGCTAGTTCTGCAAGTTTCGCAGTAGAGCTTCTGTAAAGTTTGGAAGGTAGGAGACGAGATACTGGCAGAAGTACAGCTGTGAGGACCGGGCGTGAGTCATGCTTCGGTAACTCAGTTGGTAGAGAACTTGCCCGCGAAAGGCAAAGGTCCCGAGTTCGAGTCTCGGTCGGGCAAACAGTTTTAATCTGCCAGGAAGTTTCATATCAGCGCACACTCCACTGCAGAGTGAAAATCTCATTCAACTCTGGGTATTTTTCTATATTCTGTGCAACAAGTTTTTTTACATTTTGTAATGTGACGGAAACATTTGATTTGCTTCATAAACCTAACGATGATTCCCTCATGTTTCTTACGAGATCCTGATGTACTCTGCCTGCAGCACGTGATACATTTCGAACAGCTATGAAAATTTGTCAGCCAACGAAGTTTTGTTGTATTATGTAAACAAGTACTCCGCAACAGCGTAGGACCCGTCTACTCCTGCCATTCAAATAGTAATCAATTAACACACAAAGCATTTAATGGCATTAAATGCCAGTGGGCATTGATTTAAATCAATGAAGAAAGCTGAAAATTTGTGCTCGACTAGATTCTACCCTAGAACCCTTCTTACGTTTCTTTTTTAGGGGAGGAAAGGACGGACAGTTCCTCCCCCACACTCCCCTCCCCCCTTCCGCCCCACCCCTTTCACTTGTCTGGTCAAACACACGGTATCGGGCCTTTTTTCTCTCTATTTATTTTTTGTGTTGAAACGCAACAACGTCGTACTCCTGATGGAGAGAAACAGAATTGGGCTTAATCCTTTACTGTTTTTGCCACTGTAAAAAGAAAAGAAATTGATTTCCAGTCATGGTCAGCAACAATGTTAATTTAGTCATCGGTCTTCGGACTGGTTTGATGCGGCCCACCACGAATTCCTCCCTTGTGCCAAAGTCTTCATCCCATAGTAACACTTGCAACCTAGGTCCTCAATTATTTGCTGGATGTAGGCCTATTCTAATCTCTGTCTTACTCCACAGCTTTTAATCTCTACAGCTCCCTCTAATACCATCGAAGTTGTTCCCTGAAGTCTTAAATGTGCTACCGTCCTGTCCTTCCTCCTTGTCAGCGTTTTCCACATATTCCTTTCCTCCCTGATTCTGTGCAGAACATCCTCATTCCTCACCTTATGAGTCCCCCTAATTTTCAACACTTGTCTGTAGCACCACACCTCAAATGCTTCGATTCTCTTCTGTTCCGGTTTTCCCACAGATCATGTTTCACTACCATACAATTCTGTGCTCCAAATGTACATTCTCAGAAATTTCTTCCTCAAATTAAAGCCGATGTTTGATGCTAGCAGACTTCTCTTGGCCAAGAATGCCGTTTTTGTTAGTGCTAATCTGGTTTTGATGTCCTCCTTGCTCCGTCCGTCATTTATTATTTTACTGCCTAGCTATCAGAATTCATCTACTTCGTTACCATTAGTCCTGATGTTAAGTTCTTCGCTGTTCGCATTTCTGCTACTACTAACTACTTTCGTCTTTCTTCGATTTACTCTCATTCCGTATTCTGTAGTCAATGCACTGTTCGTTCCATTCAGGAGATAGTGTGATCCCTCTTAACTTTCACTCAGGATAGCAATGTCATCAACGAATCGTATCATTGATATCCTTTCATCTTGAATATTTATTCCACCCTGAGTCCTACCTTTAATTTCATCATTGCTGCTTAGATTTAAGATTGAACATCAAGGGCGAGAGACTTCATCGCTGTCTTACATCCTTTTTGATCCGAGTGCTTCGTTCCCTGGTCGTCCACTCTTTATTATTCCCTCTTGACTCTTGTGCATATTACATATTACCCAGATCTGCATATAGCTTATCCCTATTTTTCTCAGAATTTGAACATGTTTGCACCATTTTTAATTGTTGAACTCTTTTTGCAGTTAGACAAATCCTATGAACGTGTATTGATTTTTATTTAGTCTTTCGCCCATTATCAACAGCTACGTCAGAATTGCCTCTCTGGTGCCTTTACCTTTCTTAAAACCAAACTGATCGTTATCTAACTCATTCAGGTACATAGCGTGGCATCCTTTGCCATGTCCAATGGGCTGTAACCATCTATTGGAAAATGCACAAGGATCAGGGTCATAATCGCTCCTCACTACTTATTGAAAATAATGCCCGATGAGGAACGTTACTATATTGTTTTTCGTTCTGGGAAACACGGTTGAATCGGGACGCAGGTGAATCTCATTGGAGATTGCCGTTTCCGTTGTCCTCGCAAGCGAGGGCCATTTCCGTCGAAGCCAATTCTAATGTCTGTGTCCGCAGGTGTCCAACCGATAACATAATATACCCGTTTCATGGTAACAACTTTATCAGTCTTTCTCACCAAGCAATGCGAAAATGTCGGTTGGTGGAGAGAAGATTATGAACGACTTGGTACCGCGAGAACGCGACTCCATTAGGAAAAATAGGTAGGCTGGCACTGGACCAGACAACCTTCCCATCGCTCTCTGGCAATAGAGACACCACAGAAGGAACCTGATGTGGAAACGTCCAGCAACATAATAGCATTTTGCTATAGAGATGCGACTAAAAATTTACGAATATGACTTAACTTATTATTTATCGTATTAACATCCACTGGATGGGCTAAGCTCACACGTCTGTGACGGGAAAATAGGCGAGCTGCGTGTGACTGGCGTACGGGAAGACAGGTTAAAACAGTGCGCGGAAGAAATAAAGCAGAAGCCTTGGCCCGAACATCAGGAAGTCCCAAAACTCCCATCAGCCAGGGTCTCACCATAGCCTCCTAGCATACCCTGGAAATATAGTTTCAGCAGATGAACTTGCCCGATATTCGTTGTAGCTTTCGGGACATCATCGCAGGAAGGGGAAAGTACTGAACAATAAAATAGGCTTTCCTCATTAAGTTACCAAGGTCCGAACCTTACGAAGTAAGGACAATTAGCGCCTTCGTGTTGCAGGATCGCTCATTGAGTCTCGTCAGTGACGCACTTCCAATTTAACGCAGCCCTCTTTATTGGACATTGGTCAATTATAACGTCCACCGATCGATGGCGGGCGACCGCCGCAGCCCACGGAATCTCAGCCGTGTGGAATTCTAGGAAACTGAGTAACAGGCACTTCCGTTTGTTAACCTGTGCTCCCGTAAGACGACAACGTGTATCCGAAATGTCCTTAAGCACCAGTACGTCATCATGAGTACGAATAAGTAGCACTATTTCATCAGCATATGAGAGAACGGTGAGCCTTTGTCCCTATAACGACCAGCCACTCACTCGAGCAGCTATGGACTGCATTAAGGGTGCCAGGAATAGCAGGAATACCCAAACGGCAAGGTGACTCCCTGCAAGACACCTCTACACAATTCTGTGGGGGTGTAAGAAGATCATTCACATGAATAGATGCCTGAGTACCAGTAAGCAGAGAGGCGATGATTCGTCGTGAGGCATCATTAAAACCAACAGCTATTAACACTCGCAACAGAACATCATGACTGACGCACGATCAACATATATAAAAGGAAGCTCCCGGCACAGGAACGATCGGGATAAGATCGCGACATTCAGCAGCCGGAGTCAGAAGAGTTAGACCTGTGGCCGATTTTTGCAACGCCCCTTAATACCAGCAAGCGAAAGTGGCCATTGATCGCCTGCGCCACAATTCTGTAATAATAATAGCGTTATCTGTCGAACCCGAGCTATGAACAGACGTCCCGTCTTTTTGGGAATAAAAACAATTTTTCGACCTTAAAGAAGAGCGGGGTGTGTATCCCTTGCACCACTTAATTCACCACAGAAGCTATCATATCTTCTATCAGAGGCCAACACCGAATACAAAATTCTTTGGGAAGCCCATCCAAGACAGGCGATTTGCAGTAAGGAGAGCGAATTACAATGTCAGATTCCTCATCACTGTGCTAAGCTGACCAAAGCTGCTCATGGAGTGATGGCGTAACAACACTATCAGGGAGGTAAGCAAAATCCGCAGACGGTATACCGTCTGATGCTACTCCAGTGTAAAGATAGGAAAAATATCGGTAAAGTTCACGCATTACATGAGGTTGGGGTGATTACTCAAGACCGTCTACAGAACTATTAATACAGAACCACGTCCCATGAGATCGCTTTCGAAGCAGATTTGGGTGATACAGATGCGGCAACACACACTGGAGAATAGAAAGTGGCTGGGATCGCAAACAAATTGCAGTCTTTCGAGTTACAGGAGTTCCGTCTTCTCGTGTTGAGCTTCCATAATGCTTAAAGGGACGTCTCGAATACTACCATTTAGATTCTTGGAACGGGTTGTCCGCCCCCGTATGGCATCAATGAATCGTCCTGAGAGGTGTCTGCCAGATGTCAAATATTTACTTTCCAGATAGTGCAATAAAAGTGTACCCACTACAGGAAGTGGTTAAGAGTCACTGAAACAGCATAGTGATCAGTGATACCGGCAGAGACTGCATCAGTTGTGGCGAGTTGGCTATATAGCAGACAAATGAAAACGAAGCAGTAGACTACTAGAAGTAGCTGTAAAATACGTAAAACGCACTAATGTGGGATGTCTCCAGATACAAGCCTCCTGTAGACTTTATGACGCCACCATATCATTAAGTTAACGACAACAGTTGTAGCTGGGAGTATGGTACACAGGACGTAAGATGTAGTTGAAATCTCCCATCAAAGTGTTACGCGGACTCTGAAGAAGTAAGTAAATGGCATGTTCCTTGTACAGGTGTGAGCAGTCATATTTACTACCAGACCCCAATGGATCATAAAGAAAAATTAAGGCGACATCAAAGAAACCATATACCCCAACAGTCGTCCAGTGTTTCAAGATCTGTTAACGGAATACCGCCCCCATAAAGCACGGTACAACTTTCTGGCGAAACGTTAAAAAACATAAAATACCCCGGGAGACAAAACACATCAAATAACACTTCTTGCAAACACACAGCATCATCTTTGGAGCTACAAACAAATTTTCGTAACGCAGCAAGCCGTAATAGAGAGCTTATCCTGTCAACATTCAGGATAGGGAACGTATATGCCTGCATTGCACATGTAAGGCATGAAAATAGAACTAGAAAAAGAAATGTACGCGTCACGTTTCGCTCACCACGGTGCCGGTGGAGACGAAGGATTTTAATCCTATCCACACTAAAGTGGAGATTCCGTGCTTTGTTTCTTTCATCACGACACTGCACGCTGAGTTTAGAAACGTTGTTTGCTTCATCCCGTAACAACATAACTCCCTGACACGGAAGCGTAGGTGGCTCATCAAGGTCCGTTTTGGGGACGAAGGCGCCCCCACTCCACTCAACGGATTGCGAGAAACACAACCGGGAGCGATGAACATGTTTATAATATAGAGGAGGAACCAGAAATGCAGCGTCTGAAGCTGGCTACATCATCTGACTTCCAGAAGAGGAATCCGCAGCAACCTGTTGTCCATCGCAGCAGACTGAGGAAATGATAGAGTTTTACTAAAACACTTTAAAGGCAGAACAGTAAATAATGTCTCCATTAAATTGTCGGGATCCACCGGAAACGACGTTCCTATGGGTGAAGGAGAGCCCGAAGATGCGAAATTCATTTTAACATCAACATAATCAACCTCGTCATCCCAGGCGAAACTAGAACCGAAATTATCGTCAGTATTTAAAGTATCACCGTTGGAAGAAGCGCCCTCCACTACCACCTCCTCGGAGACACGACATTGGGGTGGGGTGACTTCATAATCTTCACCATCCTGAATGCACCAGCGTTTAAATTGTGCTATTGGTGCTGGTACCTTAACGGCAACAGGGGCTCACTGAACGTGCCGGTAATGGCGGAAAGTCACGCGGAGTGGAGGGCAATGTCCCCCAACGTCCTCCAGGGCTGGGGAAGTACTGACAGCAGATTGCGAAGACACTAGGTCAGCTAATGCCAAAGAACAACGTTTTCCATAGGACGACTTTAAAACCGTAACACTACTCAGACAACTGGGTTTGAGATGGCCACTTTCATTACAAAGGAAGTAGGTTACTCCTTGTCCGGCATATGAAACATGAATGCGGTAACCACCAACATTAAGGTGTGAAGAAATATTATTTTAAACACACGTGTCTACAGTTCGAATGCCACTGTAACATCGCAAGCGCTGCTGAGCAGACCAGCCTTCCTGCAGGATATGTCGAACGTTTCCATAAGGAAGCAATGCCGCCTTAAGAAATGAGTCGTCCACTTAGGGTGGAAGACTAAACTCTAGGGGGACTGATGACCTTCGCTTTTTAGTCCCCCTTAGATATCCCAACAACCACCACCACTAAACTCTAACCAGAAAATACTCGATCGCCGCGTAAGCAAAAAGGACTGGTTTAACAAACCAACATGAAGTGCAGACGTCACCTGAGAACCAACCTGAGAGAGAAGCCGGTCTACTTGCGGGGATCGTGAAACTTACAAAAAAAAATGCATACAGATCAGAATCGAAATAGGCGGTATCTACATGATCAGATGTAACCCGAATCGTATCAGAGAACCAATAGTGAATTTATTGAGAGCCCGTTTGCATACGAAGTGCAATCTTGTCGGAACTGAAACGAACTGCACCCCGACGAGGAATACTCTTGGGAGACTCGATACACATCATTGCGTGAACAGAGAACGCCGAATGCAGAGAACTACCGGCAGCGAACACCGATAGGCAAAACGATGCGACACCGGCCGTTGCAGAGACAGGACTGACTACGGGCAAGACTGACACATACGGCAAGCGGAAGTTGGAACACCAACAACCTCTTCGCTCGACGCGCAAGGCGAATTTGCAGTTGCTAACAAGGGAACCTCCCCATCGCACCCCCCTCAGATTTAGTTATAAATTGACACAGTGGATAGGTCTTGAAAAACTGAATACAGATCAATCGAGAAAACAGGAAGAAGTAGTGTGGAACTATGAAAAAATAAGCAAAATATACAAACTGAGTAGGCCATGTGCAAGATATGCAACATCAGGGGCATTCTAAGCTGAGGTGCGCCGTGGTCACGTGGTCAGAGAGAGCAGCTGCGGAACGAGAGGTCCCTGGTTCGAGTCTTCCCTTAAGTGAAAATTTTATTTTCTTAATTTTCGCAAAGTTACGATCTGTCCATTTATTCATTGACGTCTCTGTTCACTGTAATAAGTTTAGTGTCTGTGTTTTGCGACCGCAGCGCAAAACCGTGCGATTAGTAGACGGAAGGACGTCCCTCTCCAATAGGAACCGAAAACATTTGATCGCAAGGTCATAGGTCAACCGATTCCTCCACAGGGAAACACGTCTGATATATTCTATACGACACTGGTGACAGCATGTGCGTCGCATGACAGGAATATGTTGTCGACCCACGTAACTTGCACACCTGGCGAATGGGTAAAAAGATTCTTCTACCTTGCCCGATTTAGGTTTTCTTGTGGATGTGATAATCACTCCCAAAAAAGTGATGAAAACATAAGAGTTTATCACATAAACTGCAAGAAATGAATGCAACAGTTTCACAGTCGCACAGTTTTCCCTGTGATCTCTCAAAACATATGTTTTTTACGTTTTCAAATGTTTCCGTGTGTAGACCGCCAAATCCTGCATATGTCCAAGCAAATCTGAACATGTCCTGGAATCTTGGAGGGCGAAGTTGATTATGTGTGAGTGCATGAACTTTGATAGTTGTCAGGAAATAAAAAACTAAACTTTTCACTCGAGGGAAGACTTGAACCTAGGTCCTCTCGTTCCGCAACTGCTCACGCTAACCACGGGACCACGGCGCTCGTGAGCTCAAATTCTCCTTGATGTTGACTACGTTGTGCATGGACTACTCAGTTTGTATACTTTGCTTATTTTTTTCATAGTTCCACACAACTTTTTCCTGTTTTCTCGACTGATCTGTGTTCAGTTTTTCAAGGCCTATCCACTGTGCCAACTTATAACTAAATCTGAGGGGGGTGCGATGGGGAGGTTCCCTTGCAAGCAGATGCGCTGACCACTGCGCCATCCAGGTATAGTGCTCATGGCAAACCGTTGAGCCGTCCGTGGCTCTTGTTCCCGCCATCATGTATTTGACACCTTGTTTTTAACGTACTTCCACCTCTCTACGTTAATTTCAATTCCTACTGTCACTGAGTTGCTGCCTTGCCTGTCCGAGAACGGCGCTAGCAGCGCGTATCGATATATCCTCCCTCGTAGTATCTTTCCTCGACTGCTATTACTTCCTGGTCGTTGTCCGTCGTAAGGGAGTTCGGATCGCGGGTTCGGGCTGCCAGTCAGTTGGAACGCGTCTGGAGCGCAGTCCGGACCTGCCAGTCGGGGAGTTGCAATGCGGCACTAGTGCAGTCGGGTTGGGGCAGCAGTGAGGTCTTCGTCGACATGGCTGGCCGGACCGTTGCCGCCACGCATCACTTGAGCTGGGCCTCGGTCTTTGTGGATCGTTGGTCGGTCGTCCTACCGGACGACGCGTTTGGGCTCGCCGGCCGATCGTTCATGAGTCGGCTGTGTGTGTGAATCGACTCCCGATTTGTCTTCGTGCTTCCTTAGTTACTGCTGGGTATCGTTCATGTCTTCGTGCAGTGTTTGCAGGTTGTGTGTGTAGTTGGTGTTGATTCCACTGACCATTATTTTAGATGTTGTAGACATTCTGAGGGTAGTCGGTCGGTTGCTGCGGACCACGGAAGTTATCTCCGCGCGGTGCAGTCGGCTGTATCCGCTGGCAGCCCCTGCGCAGTGTCGGAGCGTGTGTGTAGCTGTCCGATCACTACGAGTTTCGTGGTTCACCGACCCGGGACGTCACGGTTGAGTAGTGGTTTCAAGTATCCAAGCTACATCCATTCGTGTTGTGTGGTTCGTTTCGGTGGTTCGCTGTTGGTGGGTTTTCCTGTCAGCAACACCAAGTGTTTGTGTTGCTGACATTTAGCCGCCATGTGGTGGAATTAACTATATTAGTTGACTACAATCCAAGTGCACAAGCGGAATTTTCTGCGTTGTGGCCGTTAGTGTTCCGGTTACCTACCCTGGCCACGTAATTTCAGGCAATGCCCTTTCCTCACCTGTTGTCGCTGTCCAACACGGTGTGTAGTTTTGACAGCTTAATACGTATACATATTTGATAGTGGATAATCACGCCTGTAACATTTGTGATTGAATTCTTATGTACCTATTGGTGGCAAGCAAGTCGTTTGTCGGTCGGTCCGTGGCTGTCCCTTGGATGGGTTCCGACGGATCAAGTGTAGTTGGGCTCACCACCTGTCTCACCTAAGTGAACGAGGGCAGACCGACTCCCTGGAGGATTCTGAGTGCCGTTGCCTTTATTGTCTTTCTCACTGGTGTTTAATTGTCTGTTTATAATCTATCATAGCCCACGATTAAAAAAATTCGTGGTTTTACTGTGTTTTTTTTTCTTTTAGTCTGGTCTCATCTACTTAAAACCTAAGACTTATGGTTACATTATTTAAAATTTTGGAAAATTAATTGTGGGCCTTCAGCCTTGGAAACTTATTCTTAAAATTACCTTTCAAGCTTAAACATTGCGGGCTTCTGCCTTTGAAAGGTTATGGCAATTTATTTTAAAATCTTGAAAATTTTATTGTGAGCATTCATCCGTTTGTAATGCATCTTGTTTGTATTTGTCTATACACCCTTGCCTTGTGGCTTTCAGCCTAGCTGTGAAATATATATAATTTAATTTTTTTTATTTTTTATTGTAATTGCGTGTTTTCGATCACTTGAAAATTTACATTGTTGATTTTTGAGATTTCTTGTTTGAAGACCTTCAGCCGTGAAAGATTTGGAATTTGAAACTCGTAGTTCTAAAAGCTCGGCTATGTGCCACTTGGTTGTAAATGTCTTATTAAATTACAATAAATTACAATTTAATGGTGAAAGTGACCCCAACCTTATTTGGCCCTTTCCACAATCCTAATCACCTGTTCTGCCCAGCGGGTTTAGCAGGGGTTTCAACTGTATCGAACGGATAGACGAACGCAGGTATGCTTTAGCGCGCATCCTGTCAGACCCAAATTCTCAACTTATCCACAGACTACCGCCGCAGTGATCCTTGCCCATTATTATCATTATTCGCGGCATTTCGCTGATTCCACGAACAGCTCAATTCTGTGGGCATCCGCGCTGAAGTGATCATTGGCCGTCCTCGCCTTAAATGTATATGTGGTGTCTGTTCTTTCTGATATGCCTTAATTAAATGTGTTATGTCTGTTCTCTCAGACATGTATAATATATAACTAAGGCGAAAGCAGCCAATGATCCCTTCACTGTGGACGCTCACCATGCCATAACTCTTAGGGAAATCGGCAAAATTCCTCGAATAATGAGAATAATCGGGCCAAACCCTGTGGCCGAGCGGTTCTAAGCGCTTCAGTCCGGAACCACGTTGCTACTACGGACGCAGGTTCTAATCCTCCCTCGGGCATGGATATGTGTGATGTCCTTAGGTCTAGGGGACTGATGACCTCAGATGTTCAGTCCCATAGTGCTTGGAGCCATTTGAACAATTTTTTAGGGTAATTGGCAAGGGGCCCTATATCAATGGCGTGTGGGTAAGTTAGGGATTTTGGTCTGACTAGGAGGCGTGCTAGAGTAATCCGTGCGGTTGCGGCAACCAATGGATCCAGATGGCGCTGGGGTCAGCACAGCTACCTAGTAAACAGGAGACCCGGGTTCGAATGTCTCTTGGTTCGTAGTGACTGCTGGATCAGAATCGTGTCTGTTCTGTAGGACATGTTTGAAAGAACCGACACCACATAAATAGTATTAGACTATCAACTTTGGAGCATATCTGTTCCTTGTCCTTTCAATTCTTCTTCTGCCTACCAGGTGATAATGCCTTTGTAAGGAAGTCGGCCAGTGTTCATTCTGTCGAGATATTCATTACACTTTCATCTGTTGTACACAGTTCTTTTTCTTTCGTTAAATGTATGTGATCACTTCCGATTGTTACTGCTTCATAATCTGAGCACTCTGGCAGAATCTTTCTGAGTCCAAAGATATCTCATTGCAGCTCCTAGGTCTTATGTTCTTGTCGGTTGTAAATGACGCTCAACTCCATAGAGAAGTGTGAGGATGGCGATTACTTTATCAGAGTTCCTAGGGGATATTTTTTGTTTCTTGTTCCTAAAGTACCTGTTTTTTTTTTTTCACAAAGTTTTCCAAATTTTGCTATTTCCTGCCACACTCATGTACGATCACATCCCAAATAATTAAAATAGTAGGCCTGTTCAACTAGTGTATTGTTCACCACCGTTTTTATTCTTGTGGTTTCACGTGTTACAAAAGCCACTGTTCCAGTTTTCTTGATGGACTCTCTCCGTCCAAACAGGCCATGAAGGCCCAACGGTTCCGACCGGCCGCCATGTCATCCTCAGCCCACAGGCGTCACTGGATGCGGATTTGGAGGGGCATGTTGTCAGCACACCGCTCTCACGGCCTTATGTCGGCTTACGAGATCGGTGCCGCTACTTTTCAATCAAGTAGCTCCTCAGTTTGCCTCACGGGGGCTGAGTACATCCCGCTTACCAACAGCGATAGTCAGACCGTATGGTCACCCATCCAAGTGCTATCCCAGTCCGACAGCGCTTAACTTCGGTGATCTGATGGGAACTGGTCTTGCTACTGTGGCAAGGCCGTTGGCCTAGTTTTCTTTGTGGATATATTCATATTGTAGTCATCGGCTATGTTTCTTACAAGGGAAATTCGTTTTTGCAAGTCATTCTCTCTCTTTCTCTTCACTCTCTCTGCTTTCTCTATTATACTCAGTAATTTTCATCTATTCAATTTCTTAAAAGCTTTCTACAGATAAATAATTGCTTAGTGGATCTCTGTGAATTCTCTTCCTTATGTCATTCAATGGCAGGTTCCATAACAAATACTACGTCTGTTGACATTCTTCCTCTATGGAAGCCAATTTGTTCTTGACTTAGTGAACACTCTGACATTAATTTTGATCTGCTGTTGAAGATTCTAGTGTAAATTTAGTACGCTACATCCTGTTTCTTTTATTCTAACAACCACGTCTCCCTCGATTGTTGAACAACGTTATAAATTTGTCTGTTGTCGTGTCATAAGCATAACATTTCTCTTCCAACATACATTGAACTCATTTACTACTGTCACATGGAGATAAATTAACCGTATTTTTAGAGATCGTTGCCTTTGCACGTAGGTTTCCCATTTCTCAGGGAAAATCCGTCAAATTTTATATGTATAAATCGTCCAAAACTCGAACATCTGTATATTGCGATTTCGTATTTTCTGTATGCCTGTGTGCATACCAAAAGGGTTTGTGATCTTCTATTCATTGCCGCTGTCTTATGTTATTATCTTTACTGGTTCTCTTTCTGCTTTATTAAGCATTTTCACTGTCTCATACACTAGTACTTGTCTTCTGGGGATGTCTTCTCCGATTATGCCATACTTATAGACCGTTACCAGATTCTGGGTGTGCATCTTTTACTGCCTTTTTGGCAAATGTTTCTTATCTGGTCAAAAATCTCTTGACTTTCTTGAATTAGATTCTTAAGACAATCAAATTAAGTCTGATGATTGAGCTTTATTATCGCTTCAAGGCATCCACATTTCGAGTTAACGTTGTATCTTTTTGTTCTTCTGCAGTGCTTCATCAACAGCCGAAGTACAGCAAAGACGCATCAACTGAAAAAACAGTAAATGGCATTTATATGAATTTTCTTCGCAGCATCCCAAAGAAACAGTAAATGGCATTTTTGTGAATTCTGTTAGCAACTTCACATTTTCGCTTAAAGTTTGCGTCCCCACTGTTCCCACTAATTCCGATATGGGAGTATTTGTCTCTATAGCATTAAGGTTTCACGAAAGTATTATTTGGTGCTTATTGTTATTTTTATATTCATATTAATACACACTGCTTGACAATTGCTAAGGAACAGAGATATTGTTGTGCCGGAAAAATCACAGACAGTGGTGGACGACATGAAACACTACACATACATAACGGAAGTGAAGTGATTTACAACTAAAAATGTAACAGATTTCATCATAACACGAAGCAGGATAGCAGACATAAATATTGTCCATGCTTTTCATACCTCATACTCCCAACACGAGGGTCAATATCGGACTCTTAATAACTCTCCTTGGGACAGGTGGACATCCTGCACCTGTTATTCAACCTGGCTATTAAAATGTTGAGGAGTCTGTGGTGTCACCGACAGACACCACACTTGCTAGGTGGTAGCCTTTAAATCGACCGCGGTCCGTTAGTATACATCGGACCCGCGTGTCGCCACTGTCAGTGATTGCAGACCGAGCGCCACCACATGGCAGGTCTAGAGAGACCTCCTAGCACTCGCCCCAGTTGTACAACCGACTTTGCTAGCGATGGTTAACAGACAAAATATGCTCTCATTTGCCGAGACGATAGTTTAGCATAGCCTTGAGCTACGTCATTTGCTATGACTTAGCAAGGCACCATATTCAGTTACTATTGATATTGTGAATCATGTACCATCAAGAGCGACGTTCATCATTAATGGATTAAAGTTAAGTATTCCACCAGCTACGTCCATTTTTCTAAATTCAAATTTCCTTGTCCTGTTCCAGACCTCACGCCAGCCTGCGTGAGCTAAAACGTGTGCATTTCGGCCTCCTCTAGTAACACGGTGTTGACTCTCCTGCCAACCACAACATTGGCGACGAGGAAAAACCGCGTTCTTATCGATATTTCCCTGATGTACTTGTGTAATGACTTCGCCACAATCTCCGGATGTACTGTCCGAATTTTATCGCTTACAGTATCAGCAGACGCAGGCCTTACTGGATGCCCTTGGAGAGCTCGTCCAGGATCAACGTGCGATGCAAAACGATGCGGCAGCAGCCGCTCTACCGCCAACGCAGCCACAACACGCAGTTGCACCAACTTTTCGACCTTTTGATGCTGCTCTGGAAAGCTGGATGGAGTGGTCACGCCAATCTGAATTCAATCTCGCCCCCTTCAGAATTCAAGGTAACGAGCGGCAGCCTTTTTTGTTATCATCAGTCAGGGTGAACATGTACCGTGTGATAGTCAAATTATTTCACAGACGCGACATAGCAACTCTGTCCTACGAAGAAATTTTGTCTGTATTAGAAGCATATTTGAAAGAATCAGTCAATGTCGTTGCGAAAAGGTATACCTTCTTTCGTACAAAACGTACGGCAGGTCAGACTAATCAGGAGTGGGTTGCAACCTTGCAAGGCCTTACTAGGGATTGTGCTTTTGAGTGTCAATGTGGACTCCCTTATTCAGATACTATGTTACGTGATGCAACGTTTCTGATGTTCGCATAAAGGAACAGATTTTGAAACTATTCATTCCCTCCCCTCAACAAGTGATGGACATATTGGATCGGCAGGACACACTTGACTTTGCTCAGGAACCATTTGAAACTTCACCAGCCGTGTGTCAGGTTAACCGTCCCGCTGGGCGAGCTGCACGGAGCCGTAAACAGCCCTCGCGCCTGGTCGCACCGCTGCTGCCAGGCTCTCAGCCACGTGTGCCGCGCCAGCAAGCAAATGCAGTGCTAAAATCATGCCCGCGCTGCACTACTAGACATTCGCGTGAGAATTGCCCGTCACGCCAAGCTATTTGCTTTTTATGTAATAAAAAAGGACATGTTCAGAGTGTTTGCCAGAAAAAGCTCGGATCGGAAACTCACAACCATACCAGGCCCTTTGTTTCACACCGGAATCGGCATCGAACCAAGGATACTCAGGCTCGCTAAACTTCGCCCTTGGAAATTAATGTCGTTCATTCTACTCCGCTCAGTGCCACTCTCTCTAAGAGTGACTATATTTGTCCCACAAATAATGTGCGTCGACGTCGCCGGAAAACCCGTGAAGTCGCAAGTGATTATGTACCAGTGTCAGTTCACGTTGCATGAGACAGTCGCTCTTGTCGTAAGCAGGACAATAAACTTTTTGTGGACTTGAACATTAACGGAAAAGTGATACCATTCCAGCTCGATACCTGAGCTGCAGTTTCACTGATCAGTCAAGACACTTACAAACTGCTGGGCACACCTCCGTTGAGTGCCGCAAATTTTAAGTTAACTAGCTATTCAGGTCAAGAGATCCCTGTGTTAGGACAGTGCAGCCTTCTTGCAACATACAAAGGACAAACAATTCTTGTGTCATTTTACGTCCTTCATTCTTCTTCTGC
Source organism: Schistocerca americana (assembly GCF_021461395.2). Lineage (NCBI taxonomy): Eukaryota > Metazoa > Arthropoda > Insecta > Orthoptera > Acrididae > Schistocerca > Schistocerca americana. The sequence continues at coordinate 98,310,495 of NC_060124.1, read as the reverse complement.
AGTGAACTTGTTTGGTGTCGATTTATTTCAGTTGTTTAACTTGTCTATAGTAAATCAGGTCCTATCAGTGAACCAGACTGTGCCTTCCGACAGTGTTTCTCGTCTATGTGAAGAATTTGCAGACATTTTTACACCGGGCCTTGGTTGCACTAAGAACTATAAAGCACATTTGGAACTGAAAGTAAACGCGCAACCGAAATTTTTCAGAGCCCGCAATGTTCCCCATGCATTGCGTGATGAGGTCGCAAAAACATTTCACGATTTGGAATCACAAGCTGTAATTGAACGTGTGCAGGCTTCTCTCTGGACATCACCCTTGGTAATTTTACCAAAACCTTTGGGAAAATTGAGACTTTGTGTGGACTTCAAGGCAACAGTGAATCCACAACTAGTGATTGCAACTTTTCCTTTACCCCACCCAGAAGATCTTTTTGACAAGCTGTGCCCGGGTAAATATTTTTCGAAGTTGGACGTCGCAGATGCGTACTTGCAAATACCGGTGGACGAAGAATCCCAGCGCATTTTGGTGGTTAACACGCATCTTGGGTTGTATCGATTCAAACGACTTCCATTCGGGTGTGCATCCACTCCTGCGTAGTTTCAGCAATATCTACAAACTGTTGGTGCGTCGGTCCCTACTGCAGCAAACTATCTGGACGATATTGTGATCTCCGGAAAGACGGAAGAAGATCATTTAGCCAATCTCAGAACATTATTTCAAGTCTTGCGACAAAATGGTCTTCGCTTGCGGAAGGACAAATGTGTGTTTTTTGCTCGTGATTTGCTATGCCAGGGACATGTACTCAATGCCCAAGGCATACATCCCAGTCCCAAGCACCTTTGTGCCATACAAGATTTGCCTTCGCCGCAGAATTTGAAGCAGCTACAAAGAGTGCTGGGAAAAATAAATTACTATAACAGATATGTGCCACATGCCTCTTCCATTTCAGCTCCGCTTCATCGCTTACGCCATAAATGTGTTCCGTTCGTCTGGACGACGGAATGCGAACGCGCCTTTCGCCAGTTGAAATCGACGTTTCTTTCCAATACTTGCCTCACGCCATTCGATACCCAGAAGCGCCGTTTGTTGATGGTGGATGCATCGGATTTCAGGATCGGTGGTGTGCTTGCGCATAAAGATGGATCGCACGATTACTCTATTGCCTTTGCGACCAAATTGCTCTCGTCTACGCCAAGAAATTATTCACAGATCGAGAAAGAAACATTGGCTCTCGTATTTGGTCTTACAAAGTTTCATGATTTCTTGTATGGTCGTCACTTTACCATCATCACAGACCACAAACCTTTGACATCGCATTTTCATCCGAACAAGCCTGTACCTCCACGTACAGCGTAGAAATTCATTCGCTGGCCTATTTTCCTCTTGCAGTACCGCTACGATATCTTGTATCGGTCCACTGCTAAACACGGAAACGCCGATGCGTTGTCCCGTTTGCCTGTTGCTGAGGATAGAGCATTCGATTTCTCCGAACTTGCTTGCATGTTCATTGATTCGGAAACCGATGACGTGGTCGAATCGTTTCCGATTGATTTTCGTCGTGTAGGTACAGCCACAGCTGCCGACCCTCTCCTTGCTACCGTTCTACGTTTTGTTGCTACGCAATGGCCCTTATCAAAGCCACGGATCGCGGAATCGTTGGTTCGCCGATTTTTTGCTGACCAGGAGAGACTTTTTGTACGACATGGTGTTTTGCTGTTGCGTTCTGATAATGAGCAGTCCAGGGTCGTGGTCCCACGTTCGTTACAGTCCTCTGTCTTACAGCTTCTCCACCAAGGAGATTGGGGTATAGTGAGAACGAAACAACTTGCTCGTCAGCACTGTACTTGGTTCGGAATCGATGCCGTGATTACGAATATGTGCTCTTCTTCCATTGTGTGTGCCGAACAACAATCAGCACCACCGCGGAAATTATTTGCATGCCCAAAAGCCATTTCCCCTTGGCAACGCTTACACATCGATTTTGCTGCTCCTTTCTGGAATGCTCGATGGTTGGTTGTGGTAGATTAATTCAGTAATTTTCCTTTTGTTGTCCGGATGTCTTCCACGACGTCATCTGCCACCATCCAAGCGTTATCTGCTATCTATTGCATTGAAGGCCTTCCACAGACTATTGTTTCCGACAATGGCCCACAATTCATGTCTGCAGAATTTCAGTCATTCTGCAAGGCCAATGGTATTCAACATCTGACGGCCGCGCCGTTTTCGCCACAGTCAAACGGTGTCGCTGAACGATTGGTCAGGACTTTCAAGTCACAGATGTTGAAGTTGAAAGAGTCGCATTCTCGGGAGGACGCGTTATTGCTCTTTTTGTCCTCGTATCGCTCTCAGCCCCGAGATGGTCGCTCGCCGGCTGAGTTGCTCCGCGGTCGTCATCATCGAACCTTGATGTCTTTGCTACATCCGCCACATCAGGTTCCCGTGCAGCGTGGCAGACACCTGCTTTTGCTCCAGGCGATGTTGTCTACTATCGCCACTATCGAGGTTCACGGCGTTGACTCGAAGGGCGCATTCTTCACTGCCTCGGCCGCGCTATGTATCTGGTTTTGGGGGCCTCTAGTGAGGTGCGTCGGCATCTCAACCAGGTGCGCCTCTGTCGTCGCACGGGATCTGCCGCTCGCTGTCTGCTTTCAGCGACGGTGCCGTCCCGTCAGCGCCCTGGAGACCCATCTACTGGCTCGCCCGCAGTGGACGCGTCGCTGCAACCGCCGGGCGCCTCCCTGGGTCACACGCCGCCGATCGCTTCCCGTGACCAGTTGTCCTCCGACATGGAACTCATGCCCGCTCCGGATCATACACCGTCTTCGCCCGTCGGGTGCCCCGGCCCGATGGAGGTCGACCCTTCGGCCCCTCCTGTCTCTCAGCGGGCGCATACACCGCATGTTGGCGTGCACCCTAGAGCAGGTTTTCAAGCGTTTCCTAGTTCCCCGCGTCCCGAATGGCAGGGTGCGGGTGGCCCAGCCTTGCCTGTTGTTAGGCTCCGCCACCTCGTCGCATACGTCATCATGCGGTCCTCCCCACGGCGGGCGGAAGCCTTATCCCACAACAGTAGGCCGTTTTGCGGGGGAGGAATGTGGTGTCACCGCTAGACACCACATTTGCTAGGTGGTAGCCTTTAAATCGACCGCGGTCCGTTAGTATACGTCGGACCCGCGTGTCGCCACTATCAGTGATTGCAGACCGAGCGCCGCCACACGGCAGGTCTAGAGAGACCTCCTAGCACTCGCCCCAGTTGTGCAATCGACTTTGCTAGCGATGGTTCACTGACAAAATATGCTCTCATTTGCCGAGACGATAGTTTAGCATAGCCTTGAGCTACGTCATTTGCTACGACCTAGCAAGGCGCCATATTCAGTTACTATTGATATTGTGAATCATGTACCGTCACGAGCGACGTTCATCATTAATGGATTAAAGTTAAGTATTCCACCAGCTACGTCCGTATTTTTCAATTCTAATTTCCTATTCCAGACCTCACGCCAGCCTGCGTGAGCTAAAACGCGTGCCTTTCGGCCTCCTCTAGTAACACGGTGTTGGCTCTCCTGTCAACCACAACAGAGTCCTTGAGGGATATTGATCCAATCCTCTTCCAAGGTTATTTTCAGTTCTTCCCCTTTCCAGGAAGGGGTATTCGTAGAGAACCACGCCTGCTCTGTAGGGTTTAGGTCCAGGGCGTACGCATGCCATTCCATACGTTACATATCTTGATCTACTTATGTGTCTGCGTGTCTCAGACCTCAGCGGTCCTGTATGGGAGAGCATTGTCGTGCATAATCAGAAATTCACGACTTACGTACCCCTAAATAGGCGAACATGAACCATAATAATCTCCCTGCATTATCGCTGTACTGTAACGGTACCACGTGCAAAGATACGCCACGGTGTTCAGCCATTGTACATGATGCATGCCCACGCCATGACGCCTAGGCCATACCCATGACGTTCGTCAAAATTCCATAGTTTTTAACGTGTTTCCCGTGTTCCTCTCTCTCTCCACGCTCACTAGTACTCAGAGTCTTGTACCACAGTGAAGGATTCGTTGGAGAATACGACTCTGGACCACTTTTCCTGACTCCAACCAACAGGCTGTCTACACCAACGAACTCTTTCTCGACGATGGAGTGTTGCAGTGAGATGCATTTAACAGGCTTCTGAGCATACAAAAAAGCCTGATTTAATCGCCGTGAAATGGGTCTGGTAGCGGTTGAGAGGTCTGCAGCGATCTGCCTAGGGCTGAGGTGTCTGCTCCATTTTCGTCACTAGGGCTACGTATCGATCCTCTTGTGGTGTAACGCTCCAACTATGACCACCGGCATGGTTTGGCATGGCATTTCCAAATTCAGGCATCTTTTTCTATCGTAAAACGAATCTTTAGGCCACAACCATTACTCTGGTCACTATAGCGACACTTGGACTGGTTTCAAGCCTTCCAATTGTTCGTCCAAGGTCGTAAGTACAGAAATTATGCCTTGTAGATGTCTCTATACCATACGGAATTTCGCACTACTCTGGTTTCACACCAGTTTTCGTCAAACACTGAACTGCATGAACAGTTTAGTGTATACAGGGCGTTAGTAAATATGTTTTCCTGCGGTTAACACGCCTCCAACCCCCTCCACCCTCCCCCTTCTACATTTCCTTTTTCTTTTATTAGTCTTGTGTTCCTTACGTTTCGTAGAAATTATCGGTTGTTCCGTTGCAGTTGGCCGTTGTTACTTAGCAAGTGTCAGTTGTTCCTTAGCAATGGTCGAGCAGTGTAGTAACTCTTGGAAGGTGTCATATAAACTTTCCGTCTTCACTCGTATAAACAGCAATAACTGGCGGTTTTGTTCTTGCGACTTAGATAGTCAACATTATGATTCCGTCACAAACATGGTTATATTCTTTTATTTTCTATCCCCAGTTGTTATAGGTGTTAAGTGGCAACACCTTTTTGGCTCTCTCTTGTGGAACTAATCTAGTGTAGAACATCAGATAGTCGCTTATGTAAGTCACTTGTAATGTCTTACATCTTTCATTAGTTGCGGTGATGTCTGTTGTAATATTTTTTTATAAGTTTACTAATTTTTCCACTTTACTTGCTTATTCATTAACGTCCACAAGTGGTCATTTTCATTTTTCTTGGGATCCATTTTCCCTTGTCCCTCATCGGAGCTGTGTTCGTCCTATGTGAATTCTTCGAAGTCCGAGCGTTGTTTATGAATTTGCAGTGAGTAAATGTCCACTGGCCAAGAGGACTGTGCAGGGTGAGTCTGAGGGTGGGGACGCCACCTCGAGGCCTCCAGACCTGCCCGTTTTCTGTCAGGGTTGACTCCTTTAGCCCAAGTGCCCCAGTTTTAAGGTGTCGGGGATTCGCATGTCACGCCCTCGAGTTAGTTGCACCCATTCGTAGTAATGGAGACCATGGCAGGTTGGCGGAATTTTTTCTGCTTGATCTTTGTGACTTCTATTTTGAATGTTTGCACTAATATTTTTATGGGGAAACATTGGTACATTATTTCAGCACCCTTACAACTAAGTGAATATGGTGTATCACTGACTGTCCATTCATAAAAAATATTTACTACAGTAATGCCACTTTGGGCAACCTAAAATGCCCAGGAGGTAATTTAGCCCAGAAGCTGGAGTATGTTGGCTCATACGATTTTATCATCTAATTAGTTACTACATTGGTTATTTAATTGAAAATACATCGACTTCAGTAAACAGCGTTTACTTTAACGGAAATACCCACAGCTTCGTGACAAAACTACAATCATTATTTGTGTTTCCATCATTATAACAATTGTTTGACAGAAAAGCATGTCCAGAACTTTTATTAGTCTTCGCCTGATTGTACAACAGGAGCTAACTGTTCAGACATTCATAAAACGTCCTTTCACGTAATTTTTCACACATGAAAGACGTGCCCACCGCTTGTAACTGGTACACTGAATACAATAATCACATGGACTGGTGTCAGAAAATGGTTTAAGACGACTAAGAAACAGGGCATCCTCATCGTCTTCATCCTGAAGAACTTTCTTACGAATACCTACTTTCTTCCTACCCCGTATTTAAGGAGCTTTATAATGACCACCACCACTTTTAAGCAGAGTATCAATATTTCTCTTTAAAGTATTTTACTTTCTCTCTTTGTAGGCGTGTTGTTCGCGCTGTAATGCTTCTTTCACTGGAGTATCTGTCAGTATTGCAGAGGTTTTTCTTGCTGCCTTTTTTCTTAGTTGCGACATCTCAGATGTCGTTGAAGTTCTTCTGTCTTTCCTCTCGGTTGCGACTTCTCAAATGTCCTGACTTCTGCAGGCGTTGGTGAGCACCACCGTTCACTCAATATGACGTTTAGCTTAACAGGCATGGTTACTGACAAAACAGGGCAACCAATGTGTTCCTGAACAATTGAAGGGTCAGCTTCAGCAATTAAACGACAACCAACAGCATAGTATCAAGTCTATATGTTATGTACGAAATCAGAAAGTTATTATCTATGAAAATGTCCGTGTTTAAGCGGCAGATGCCTGTCACTTTGAATCCAGCCAGTATGTTCCTTGCCGTAATGGTTCTAATGGCTCTGAGCACTATGGGATTTAACTTCTGATGTCATCAGTCCCCTAGAACTTAGAACTACTTAAACCTAACTAACCTAAGGACATCACACACATCCATGCCCGAGGCAGGATTCGAACCTGCGACCGTAGCGGTCGCGCGGTTGCAGACTGTAACGGCTAGAACTGCTCGACCACCACAGCCGGCTTGAATTTGGTAAAACAGTTTTCACAATGCTTGGGAGGTCTTATATAGACATTGGTCGTCTGTTTCCTGTGGCCCACGCATCGCACGCTGAAACTACAAACTTCTTAAAGTTTCCTGCCGATCCATTTAGCAGATGTTACACGCTCTCTGTAACCTAATTCGCTTCAAGCTGCTATTCTATCCCGCCATTGGACTGTAGCGCTTCCAGTTTCATCTACTTTATAGCCTGTCACCAGGCATCAGTATCCACCTTTTGGAAACATCGTTCAGGAAGTCAAATAATAAGGCTGTGTTGTGCTTGTTGCAGCTACCTGCATCATGGTTCAAATGGCTCTGAGCACTATGGGACTTAACTACTGTGGTCATCAGTCCCCTAGAACTTAGAACTACTTAAACGTAACTAACCTAAGGACATCACACACATCCATGCCCGAGGCAGGATTCGAACCAGCGACCGTAGCAGCCGCGCAGTTCCGGACTGCGCGCCTAGAACCGCTAGACCACCGCGGCCGGCACCTGCATCATGACAGATTGATTGCGTGAGAAGTTAGAATGGGGAGTGCTGGATGTCGTTTTAGAAATCCTGAAACCCAGTCATGTCCCGACACTCAAGTGTCAGTTCAAGATTGGGGTATTTTATGTTGACGGGCCACTGCAAAGGTGTAGGCAAGCCGTCGAACTTCTTGTGGTGTGAGGTCACTAGCTTTCGTAAGGTGCTCTTCAGGCAAGGTTTCCTGTTCGGGCACAAATAACTGAGAACATGGATTTGTGTTAGCTATGTACGTTGTATTTATATAATCCCTGAATAAATAAGGCTCTCAGAAAATTGTTATCGAACTTTGTTCTACACATTACTTTCACTATATTTGATGTTACAGAGCCGTGTCCGGCTCATGTTCATGCCGTTTATTGTTTGTCATCTTCTCTTACGGTACTGCCGCCTGGTTTTCTTATTCCATTTACTGGCGTCACTAACTCCCTGCCTTACTTGCCCATGAGTGGGCGACCGATAGTATTTCCGGGTCGTCGCGTGTCTGGAGTGGAGTGGGGAGCTCAGTAGGAGTAGGGCCAGCAGCTCAGTCGCGGATGGAGCACCAGTGAGGACCGGACAGCCGGTACTCGCCCGACCGCTTCTCGGCCCCTTCAGTTGGTCATCTTTTGGGAAGCCGGACAGTTCCTTCATGTGCGGAGATGTCACGTGGTGTTCCCCCTGCATGGTTGGATCCACGCCAGTGTCCCGTGTCGTCGTGTGTCAGAGTTGCAGACGGAACATCAGTTGGGAGCTTAGTGGGACACAGAGCAGCAGTTGGGGAAATAGGGGCGTCGGGCACGGAGCGCCACTGAGGTGCGAACAGCCAGTTCTTGCCGACCGCTGGCGACACACGTGTACTGTCCGACTGAAGAAGACTGGAGTGGGAAGGACCGTTGGTTGGTCATTCAGTCGGTCGTCTCATCGGCAGACGTGCATTTGATCTTTTGACCGTTTTCGGGCGTGTGGCAGTCGGTCGGTTGGCGCAGACCAGCGATGAGGTCCCCGTCGCGGAGTCGGGCTGGAGCGGCTGGCAGCGTGCACGCGCCGTTGGATTTGTGAGGCACTTCTTGCGAGGGTTGCGAAGTTCGTCGCCCACCGATCTTGGACTCCAAAGATGAGTACTCACTTAAGCTACTATCAAGCTTCAACTCGAATCACTTCTCTTCATTTGATCCAAGTTGTTGCTTTCTGCGAGATTCGCGGGAGCAACAACGTGTGTGCATTGAAGTCGGCTAGAAATGCAGCCATTTTCTTGGATGTGGTTTTACTAAATCTAATTCACTCCTTCATTAATGGAGTTCACCAGCGGTATCTTCTGCCCTGTGGCCGTTAACGTTCCGGTTACCTGCCATGGGCGTTGATGTAGTTTTTGGCAGTGGATTTTCCTCGTCGTGTTGTTTCTGTCCAGTATGGCGTGTAGTGCGACAGCTGAGGTGTGTTGGTAGTTTTGGGCGTTTATTCTGACTTGGCAGGATTGGGCACCAGTATCCTGAAGGTTGTGCTATTGATGTCTTGTTGTAGTTTCGCTTGTCGGGTGGAGCAGAACTGATTTTGTTGGTTGGCTTGTCGGCTGGCCTTCGGTTGGGTTGCCTTCCGATTAAGAGGTTGTCGGTCTGGCTGCCTGTCTCACCTAAATGGTTCAAATCCTTCTGAGCACAATGGGACTTAACGTCTGAGGTCACCAGTCCCCTAGAACTTAGAACTACTTAAACCTAACTAACCTAAGTACGTCACACACATCCATGCCTGAGACAGGATTCGAACCTGCGACCGCTGTGGTCGCGCGGTTCCAGACTGTAGCGCCTGCTTCAGCTGTGCTACGTTTTACACTTGATAAACCTCCACGTAAAGAAATCTAGTGAGGCCAGGTATGAGAGTGAAAGAACGAAAGCCCTTGAGAACCTAATCCTGTCCATCTACTGGAAAATGCTACATTCTCGTAATAGAGACTGACTTGGGCATAATGTTTGTACTCGAAGCAGCCCAGTCTCTTATTACTTCTTACACAAACTGTGGATGGAGCAAAATATCCATCTTACCGAGGTTCGTGTCACCGTTACCTGTTTTCCCTGTAAACATAATAGGTCCATAGGCGGGAAACACTGTCATCTCACAGTCACTACGGGGGTGTCTCGTTGATAGTTCGCGGCGCATTTGGATGTTTGTTCCCCCTGATTCTGCAGTTGTAGCTATTCCTCTGCCCACTTTTGTGGAATGTTGATTCATTACTGCACATGTTTTTGATGAGATTTTGATTTTCTGTACCCTATAACGAATCACAACACACAGCCTGTCGGGTTCTAAAATCCTTGACTTCAAGCTTATGGAGAATCTGGACGTTGTATGAACGTTTTTCAATGTGTATAGCAGCGTTTTCCTAACTATGAATTGTAGAATACCTATCTACAAGCTTACTCTTCCGGTAAATGGAGAGGGGCTACGTGTAATCTTATCCTTTTCACGATTTCTCGAGTTATGTATGGGCTTCCAGAACGTTCCTCCAGACGACATTACCCGTACGTTTGAACTTGTTAACCATATTCTTAACTGCCATCCACCTTGTGGTACCTAGCATTCTAAATTTAAGGGTGAGATCCTGCTGCATCTATTGGTTGCCATCTGTCGCAAATCGGCACAAACAAAAGCCGTTCGTTCTTCTATTGTAAATATTCAGTCGTATTATGTGTACCAGAAACATGTTCAGCTATAACATCACAGAAATATGTAGGTACTTTATACTCACCCTGGACTTCGTTAGTTCCATCCGCGAAATACTATTGTTTGTATTTCCACTTAAAGTAGCACGAAGTGAGTGTTCTGTTCAAATGAATAAACTGGATACACGTACTCATATAAAATGCTTCGTTTAGACGTTTTATTCCCAATGAAAATTCTTTGAAAATGGCCGAACGTTTGTTTCAGAGGTGTGAGCAATTGGAAAACCGAATTCAGTTCTTCTTAAAGTCTTAGCACGTCCTCAAGTATTCGACCATAGATTAGAGAAAGTTGCAGTACTCATTGCAGAGTCAGGTGATCAGTCATTAGCGATTAAAAATGTCTGAAATCTCTTGTGTAGTGTAATGGAAAAAAAGAAGGAAATCAATATCGACAGAGTAGGAGCTAAAATGGAAAAGAATAGGAAGTCGGCCATATCATTTTAAAAGAACTATCCCGGTTTTCGCCTTGCGCGTCGTATGAAATATGTGTCTGGATTACTGAACAGGGATTTGAACCATGTCTCCCGAGCACGAATCATGTGTCTTACACATGTAATACCAAGAAGTGGGCGGTTGGATAATACTTCGTGCCGGTGTTTCATAAACATTGCAATCTAGACAGTAACGTTACATTTTAAAATTTAAAAAAATTATTTGTTGCCTTTAATGAATTCTTCTATCAGATTCCCTGTATGTTCTACATTTACTTACCGCAAAAATTTAATTCCTGGTGATAGAGGTCCCTTTCCCCAGTGAAAGTCAAATTCAATATTTTCAAGTTAAGGACGTTACTTGCATATCAATATCTCTTTAAAAGTATGCTGTGCGTGTAACTAAAATAATTAAGGGATTTTGCATTTTTAATCTTTTTTTCTTCTCACAGTGGGCATAAAGTAACATTACACATTGTTGTAAGTTCATTAATATTGCTAAGAGTGTGCCAAAATATACTTTTCTCAGGCTCTGGACCCTTCTTACAAGTCAATGTCGATTTAAAAAGTATTATCGAAAATGCATTGGTACCGAAGGTCAACCACTGCTCCACATCACTGACAGTTATCAACAGCTCTATTTAACTTTATAGGTTTTAACACTTACGTCTGCATCGGAACAGCTAATCAGGATCCTTGATCTTCGAAATTTGCTAAGCAGGGTAAAAATGTATTTTTTTCTTTTTTTTCAGTCATCAGATTTTCAACTGGTTAGATGCGGCCCGCCACGAATTCCTCTCCTGTGCCAACTTCTTCATTCCGGAGCAGCACTTGCAATCCACCTCCTCAACTATTTGCTAGATGTATTCGAATGTCCGTGTCTACCTAATTTCCCACATTCCTCTAGAGCACCAGATCTTAAATGGTTGGATTCTTTTCTTTTCCGGTTTTCCTGTAGTCCCTGTTTCACAACCATACAATGCTGTGCTCTAAACGTACATTCTAGGAAATTTCTTCCTCAAATTAAGGCCTATGTTTGATACTAGTAGATTTCTCTTGGCCAGGAATTTCCTTTCTGCCAATGCTATTCTGCATCTGGTGCCCTCCTTGTTCCGTCCGTCACTGGTTTTTTTGCTGCCTAGGTAGTAGCATCTTTTAACCTCGTCTACTTCGTGACTATCAATCCAGATGTTTCTTACTGTTTTCATTAATTTCGTCTTTCTTCGATTTACTCTCAATCCATATTCTGTACTAATTTAACATTATTCCATTCAGCAGATCATGTAATCGTTTTTTACTTTCACTGAGTATAGCAGCGTCATCAGAGAATGATATCATTGATATCCTTTAACCTTGAAATTTAATTCCACTCCTGAACCTTTCTTTTATTTCCATCTTTGCTTCTTAGATGTACAGATTGAACAGTACGGGTGGAAGACTACATCCCTGTCTTACACCCTTTTCAATCCCAGCAATTCGTTCTTGGTTGTCCTTTCATATTATTCCCCCTTGGCCCTTACACATATTGTATATTACCCGTCTCTAACTATAGCTTATCCCTATTTTTCTCAGAATTTCGAACATCTTGACCATTTTGCATTTCCGAAAGGTTTTGCCAAATCCTAAGAAAGTATCTTGATATTTCATAAGTCTTGCTTCCATTATCAACCGCACTGTCAGAATTGCCACTCTGTGCCTTCACATTTCTTAAAGACAAACTGATCATCAACTAAAACATCTTCAATTTTATTTTCCGTTCCCCTATATATTATTCTTGCAGTCAAATTGGATGCATAAGACGTTTAGCGGACTTTGAAATAATTCTCGCACTTGTCGGCTTTTGTAGTCTTCGGAATTATGTCGATTATATTATTTCGAAAGTCAAATGGTTTGCCACCAGACTCATACCTTCCATACATCAACGTGAATAGTCGTTTTTGTTGCCACTTCCCCAATGATTTTAGAAATTCTGATGGAATGCTAACTATCGCTTCCGTCTTATTTGATCTTAGGTCGTCCAAAGCTAAATTCTGATTCTAATACTTTATCCCCTATCTCTTCTATATCGACTCCTGTCTCTTCTTGCCGGCCGAAGTGGCCGTGCGGTTAAAGGCGCTGCAGTCTGGAACCGCAAGACCACTCCGGTCGCAGGTTCGAATCCTGCCTCGGGCATGGATGTTTGTGATGTCCTTAGGTTAGTTAGGTTTAACTAGTTCTAAGTTCTAGGGGACTAATGACCTCAGCAGTTGAGTCCCATAGTGCTCAGAGCCATTTGAACCATTAGCCTGTCTCTTCTTCTATCACATCAGACAACTCCTCCCCTTCACAGAGGACCTCAGTCCACTCTTTCCACCTATCCGCTCTCTCCGCTGCATTTGACAGTGGAATTCCCGCCGCACTCTTAATGTTATCACCCTTGCTTTTAATTTCACCGTAGGTTGTTTTGACTTTTCTACATGCTGAGTCAGTCCTTCCAACGGTCATTGCTTTTTCGAATTCTTCACATTTTTCACGCAGCCATTTCATCTTATCCTCCCTGCACTTTCTATTTACTTCATTCCTCAGCGACTTGAACTTTTGTATTCAAGAATTTCACGGAAACTTTTTGTACTTTCTTCTTTCATCGATCAACTGAAGTATCTCTTCTGTTACCCATGGTTTCTCCGCAATTACCTTCTTTGTACCAATGTTTTTCTTTCTAACTTCTACGATTTTCTTTTTTAGTGATGTCCATTCCTCTTCAACTGCCTACTGGGATATTCTTTATTGCTTTATCTACAGCCTTAGAGAAATTGGAACGTACCTCGTCATTCCTAAGCGTTTCGGTATCCCACTTCTTTGCGTATAGATTCTTCCTCGTTAATCTCTTAAACTTTAGCCTACTCTTGATCACTACTATATTGTGATCTGAGTCTATAGCTGCTCCTTGCAGTCCAGTATCTGGTTTCGGAACCTCTGTCAAACCATGATAAAATCTAACTTAAGACTTCCATATCACACGGTCTTCTCCAAAGCTGAACTGTTGCTTGTCGAATATCAATACTAAGAATTTTTTTAAATTCTTCCGTCTGTTACCCCAGCCACGAATTTCCGACTTCTATGAGACACTGGACGACAGATGGGCCAGAGACTGTTAACACTGTTTTCGTCACATCTCACGTTCCGTATCTAATTACCGATGTTACATAAATTTCGGGTACGAAGCCAATTGACATCGTCTTTTTCATTTCTAAATTGCTAGATAACGTACAGTTTTTTTTTTTATATTTCTAAAATCATCGAGGGAAGATTACAATGGTGTGTAAGACATGGTGGCTGACACATACTGGATTAAGTAATAAGTTTTATTGATCTAAAAATGGCTCATCAGTGAGCTGAAACTACTAATCAATAAGGAATTTTCGCTATTTTAACCGAGACATTTATCCACACTTTTCAGAAATATGTATGTCCTGACACGTGCTGTTGGAGGTTTCTCCATCTCAGACGAGACATTACACGACCTTCTCACATATTACCAATATTTAATTGCGACATCTGGATGCGAATCCCGCTGCCTAATCTTTTCTTACATACAGAATTATCGATAACTTGTACACAAATAAGAAAATACGTTTGGTTGGAGTCTTTAATTTATATTATATGTGCTAGTCTCGTCCGAAAGTTCGTAAAGTTTATGTTTAGCATGTTGATGTTCCGGTTACTACGGGTTTGTTTATCGATTATCATTTTTTTATTTGTAGTTGACTGTTGCTATTTGTGTATGCTCGTTGTCACATTGTCATTTGGGTGTAGTGAGTGGAATGGTGGACGCTAGAAAAGGAATCGGAACACATCCGGCATATTTTTCTGTTTGAGTTCAATAGAGGGGTCACAGCTGCGGAGGTAGCCAGAAATATTTTCCCCGTGTATGGGAATTTAGACATTACTGACTCCTCACTTTCAGGAAGACCTTCGAGTCTTGAGGAACGTCGTTTAAACTCATTAATCCAGTATGAGCCATATCAGTCTACCCTAGAACATTTAAACACAATGAAATGGGGTCATTCCAACATCTTGAGACGTTTGAATGGAGTTGGGAAGGTTCAAAATCTGGCGAATGTGTACCGCACAAAATTACGAGAATCGGCTGGTGGCCATATGTGCATCTTTGTTTGCTGGTCATCAATTGGCACTGAACAACACCGGTCATTCCTACTCTGTGTCGTTGCTGATGACAAGAAATAGTGCCTTTGTGCTAATATAAGAAAAATAAAGGAATGGCTGTGCCGAAACAAGGGAACAACTCCCCGTAAGAAGACATGTGCGCATACACAGAAGATAATGTTATACATCTGGTGGAACAGCGGCGGTGTGGTGTACTGCTAATTCTTTCCCCGAGGTGTAAACATCACTGCTGACATTTACGGTCTTCCAGACGCAATGCAGTAACGTCTACCGGCAAGACTGCGCGAAGTGACGCTATTCCACGATAAAGACGGCACACATTCTGCTAGAATGACAAAACACGCTATGCAGGAGTTTCGATGAGATGTGATTCCGTATCCACCTTATTCACCCGATTTTGCACCCACAGATTTTCACTTTTTCCGCATTATATCCAGCAACCATCAAGGATCTTCCTTTCCAGATGAAAGTTACGAGTTCTTTGCCCGAAAACCATGTGATTTCCGCAGTCTCGGAATCGAAACGTTCCCCAGCGTTGGGAGATTGTTGAAAATACTGGAGCAGAATGTATTATCAACGACTAAAGTCTCTGTTATTTGTATCTGCTGCGTGTATTAAACGGTAAAAAGCTACGAACTCATGCTCCAACCTAATAATACATAGTGATTAACACCAAACTTGCTAACAGAAACCTCATCAAAATACATCCCTACTGTAGTTTCTGAGATTAGCCTTCACACACATATAGGGAAATGTAATATGTATTTACATACAACTTCGTCATGATCAGTCTATAGTCCTTTGAAAATCGTCGCGGCTGTAGTTCCTGTAATCAGCGTTCACATACAGGTAGAAAAACGAGTGCGAAATGGAGGAGGGGGAGTCTTCAATTTATGTTGTATACAGACATACAGAAACCTTCTTTGTGGGTCGACGAACTGCTGATTATAGAAAAAAAAAAGAATTAAGCTACATCACGTTTATGACGAGACAGCTTCTGTTATTTCTGCCTATTCCTTTTCCATCACTCTAAGAACTGACTAAAGGCTCAGTTTCCCGATATCTAATTGTAGGAAAAGACACACAGTCACTTCTATGACTAACTGGTTAATGTACTGTAAAACAAAGTAGCAAAGAAGAATTTTTTGTGTACAACAAAATTAAATTCGGTAACTTCTGTAAACGAGAAACCAGGTACCACTGTCGTATAAGAATTTCAAAATGACTGCATTTTGGCTGTCGATTGTAATGATCGTTTATTTAATCTACTGACCAATTTTGGCTTCCGTGCTATTTTTAAGTGGCAATTGACTTGCATGAGGATAACACAGTGAGCTGTCCTGCCAAATTCTGCCCGATGGACTGGTTGGTGGCATGCCTACAGCCACCTGAAAATGACACAGAAGCTGAAGCTGACCAACAGAGAAAATGTCATTTCAGAAACTAGACTTGTTGAGCATGACTACACTGAATGGGCAAAAGTACCCGGAAACCCCCATGTATAGCAAAAGCTACGACTACGTGTTACTAGAGGAAGACGCGCCGGTAAAAAAGGACTGTGAGACTGCTGTGACGTCAGCAGAGAAGCAGTAACACCAGAATGGGACGGTCAATAGAGCCCAGTGTCTTTGATCGTGGACCAGTCACTGGATGTCACCTGATTATGAGATTCAGGTGGGAAATTTCAACCTTTCTAAGCTGCCCAATTAAATTGTTGATGATGTCACTGCAAAGTGGAAACGCGAGGGATACGAAGACCAGACAGAATTCATGTACTGACGGAGAGGAGCCATCGAACATGCCGTCTGCAGTTCGCGGTCTAGTAGCTAGCGTTGCTGCCTCGGTATCATGGGGTCCCGCTTTCAATTCCCGACCGGGTTGTGGATTATCTCTGCCCGGGGACTGGGTGTTGTGTTGTCCTAATCATTTCATCATCATCCTCATCATACGTGACAGTGGCTCCATTGGTCTATGAAAAAAGTTGGGCTATGAAAAAATTGGGACTTTATATGGGTGCTGACGACTGTTGAGTTGAGCACCCCACAAGCCAAACATCATTATCACCGAACATGCCGAAGGAGGTTTAAATAATCTGATGAAATCAGCGGAAAAAATCACTCGCGAGTTACAAGGCGGTGCCAGCAGTCCCGTTACCACAGTGACTGTGCATAGGGAGTTAGAGAGAATGTGGCGTGATGGACGAGTATCTCTTCCTAAGACACACATCTCTGTGTTTATTGGTGAGCAATGTGGTGGTGTAAACAACAACATCACTTAGCAGTGGATGACTGGGACAAATTAATTTGAGTGACAGGTGACGCGTTATCTCATCGCACTCCCATGGAAGGGTTTGCGTTACGCGGATGCCTGGAGAACCTCACCTGCCATCATGTGTAGTGCAACACAGAAGTATGGAGGAAACTGTGTTACGGTATTTGGGTGTCTCTCATGGTTATGGCGCAGTCCCCTTATTACGAATAAGAAAACGCTAAACGCCGGAGGACATGAATACATTTTACGTCACTGTGTATATCTTACACTGTAGGAACAGTTCAGAAACGATAACCGGTAATGTCAGCGTGACACTGCACCCTGTCGTAAATGAGACTCTGCGAGGCAATGGTTCGTGGACAATAATATTCCCGACGTGGACTGGCAAGCCCAGAGCATAACTTGCACCCAATGGAACAAAAATGGTTCAAATGGCTCTGAGCACTATGGGACTCAACTGCTGAGGTCATTAGTCCCCTAGAACTTAGAACTAGTTAAACCTAACTATCCTAAGGACATAACAAACGTCCATGCCCGATGCAGGATTCGAACCTGCGACTGTAGCGGTCTTGAGGTTCCAGACTGCAGCGCCTTTAACCGCACGGCCACTTCGGCCGGCCCCAATGGAACACCGTTGGCGTGAGTTGGAACATCGACTTCGCTTCAGTGTTCAACAACCCTATCTTCTCTAGTTCCGTATCTTGACGAAAAACGGGCTACAATTCCACCACTGACATTTGCATACCTTTTTAGGAGTGTCACCAGCAGAGATCAAACTTTCATAGAGGTGAAGGGTGGGTATACCCCATGTAAGCGTGGGCACACCCTATATCAACGACCGCTGCTAGATATCAACGCACTTCTCATGAGATGGAGTAAACTATGTGATCAAAAGAATCCGGACACCTGGCTGAAGATGACTTGAATGTCCGTGGTGCCTCCATTGGTACTGCAAGAATTCACTATGGATTTGGCCCACCCTTACGCTTGATGACAGCTTCCACTCTCGCAGGCATACGTTCAGTCAGGTTCTGGAAGGTTTCCTGGGGAATGACAGCCCTTTCTTCATGGAGTGCTGCACTAAGGAGAGGTATCGATGTCGGTCGGTAAGGCCTGGTACGAAGTCGGCGTTCTAAAACATTTAGGTCAGGACTCTGCGCGGGATAGTCCATTACAGGGATGTTATTGTCGTGTAACCACTTAAATGATGATGGCGTCCTCTTGGGAAAAATATTCCGGAGGTAAAATAGTCCCCCATTCGGATCTCCGAGCGGGGACTACTCAAGAGGACGTCGTTATCAGGAGAAAGAAAAATGGCGTTCTACGGATCTGAGCGTGGAATGTCAGAACCCTTAATCGGGCAAGGGGGTTAGAAAATTTGAAAAGGGAAATGGATAGGTAAAAGTTATAGTGGGAATTAGTGAAGTTCGGTGGCAGGAGGAACAAGACTTTTGGTCAGGTGAATACAGGGTTATAAATACAAAATCAAATAGGGGTAATGCAGGATTAAGTTTAATAATGAAAAAGAAAGTAGGAGTGCGCGTAAGCTACTACAAACTGCATAGTGAACGCATTATTGTGGCCAAGATAGACACGAAGCCCACGCCTACTACAGTAGTACAAGTTTATATGCCAACTAGCTCTGCACATGATGAAGAAATTGATGAAATGTATGATGAGATAAAAGAAATTATTCAGGTAGTGAAGGGAGACGAAAATTTAATAGTCATGGGAGACTGGAAATTCGACAGTAGGAAAAGGAAGACAAGGAAACGTAGTAGGTGAATATGGATTGGGGCTAAGAAAAGAAAGAGGAAGCCGCCTAGTAGAATTTAGCACAGAGAATAACTTAATCATAGCTAACACTTGGTTCAAGAATCATGAAAGAAGGTTGTGTACATGGAAGAACCCTGGAGATACTAGAGGGTTTCATATAGATTATATAATGGTAAGGCAGAGATTCAGGAACCAGATTTTAAATTGTAAGAGATTTCCAGGGGCAGATGTGGACTCTGACCACAATCTATTGGTTATGAACTGTAGATTAAAACTGAAGAAACTGCAAAAATGTGGGAATTTAAGGAGATGGGACCTGGATAATCTGAAAGAACCAGAGGTAGTACAGAGTTTCAGGGAGAGCATAAGGGATCAATTGACAGGAATGGGAGATAGAAATACAGTAGAAGAAGAAGGGGTAGCTTTGAGGAATGAAATAGTGAAGGCAGCAGAGGATCAAGTAGGTAAAAAGACGAGGGCTAGTAGAAATCCTTGGGTAACAGAAGAGATACTGAATTTAATTGATGAAAGGAGAAAATACAAAAATGCAGTAAGTGAAACAGGCAAAAAGGAATGCAAACGTCTCAAACATGAGATCGACAGGAAGTGCAAAATGGCTAAGCAGGGATGGCTAGAGGACAAATGTAACGATGTAGAGGCTTATCTCACTAGGGGTAAGATAGATACTGCCTACAGGAAAATTAAAGAGGCCATTGGAGATAAGAGACCACTTGCATGAGCATCAAGAGCTCAGATGGAAACCCAGTTCTAAGCAAAGAAGGGAAAGCAGAAAGGTGGAATGAGTATATAGAGGGCCTATACAGTGGCGATGTTCTTGAGGACAATATTATGGAAATGGAGGAGGAGGTAGATGAAAGTGAAATGGGAGATATGATACTGCGTGAAGAGTTTGATTGAGCACTGAAAGGCCTAAGTCGAAACAAGGATCCGGGAGTAGATAGCATTCCATTAGAACTACTGACAGCCTTGGGAGAGCCAGTCCTGACAAAACTCTACCAGCTGGTGAGCAAGATGTATGAGACAGGCGAAATTCCCTCAAACTTCGAGAAGAATAATAATTCCAATCCCAAATAAAGCAGGTGTTGACAGATGTGAAAATTACCGAACTATCAATATAATAAGTCACAGCTGCAAAATACTAACGAGAATTCTTTACAGACGAATGGAAAAACTGGTAGAAGCCGACCTCGGGGAAGATCAATTTGGATTTCGTAGAAATGTTGGAACATGTGAGGTAATACTGACCCTACGTCTTATCTTAGAAGAAAGATGAAGGAAAGGCAAACCTAAGTTTCTAGCATTTGTAGACTTAGAGAAAACTTTTGACAATGTTGACTGGAATAGGCTCTTTCAAATTCTGAAGATGGCAGGGTTAAAATACAGGTAGCGAAAGGCTATTTACAATTTGTACAGGAAGCAGATGGCAGTTATAAGAGTCGAGGGGCATGAAAGGGAAGGGGTGGTTGGGAAGGGAGTGAGACAGCGTTTAAGCCTCTCCCCGATGCTAATAAATCTGTATATTGAGTAAGCAGTAAATGAAACAAAAGAAAAGTTCGGAGTAGGTATTAAAATCCATGGGGAAGAAATCAAAACTTTGAGGTTCGCCGACGACATTGTAATTCTATCAGAGACAGCAAAGGACTTTGAAGAGCAGTTGTACGGAATGGACAGTGTCTTGAAAGGAGGGTATAAGATGAACATCAACAAAAGCAAAACGAGGATAAAGGAATGTAGTCGAATTAAGTCGGGTGATGCTGAGGGAACTTGATTAGGAAATGAGACACTTAAAGTTGTAAAGAAGTTTTGCTATTTGGGGAGCAAAATAACTGATGATGGTCGAAGTAGAGAGGATATAAAATGTAGACTGGCAATGGCACGGAAAGCGTTTCTTAAGAAGGGAAATTTGTTAACACAGAATATAGATTTAAGTATCAGGCGGTCGTTTCTGAAAGTATTTGTATGGAGTGTAGCCATGTATGGAAGTGAAACATGGACAATAAATAGTTTAGACAAGAAGAGAATAGAAGCTTACGAAATGTGTTGCTACAGAAGAATGCTGAAGATTAGATGGGTAGATCACATAACTAATGAAGAGGTATTGAACAGAATTGGGGAGAAGAGGAGTTTGTGGCACAACTTGACTAAAAGAATGGATCGTTTGGTAGGACATGTTCTGAGGCATCAAGGGATCACCAATTTAGCATTGGAGGACAGCGTGGAGGGTAAAAATAGTAGAGGGAGACCAAGAGATGAATACACTAAGCAGATTTAGAAGGATGTAGGCTGCAGTAGGTACTGGGAAATGAAGAAGCTTGAACAGGATAGAGTTGCATGGACAGCTGCATCAAACCAGTGTCAGGACTGAAGACCACAACAACAACAACTACTCCGCCACAGGCCGTACATTATGAACAGGTGCTCGTTCGAGGTGAAAGATGCAGTCACCATCCCCGAATTGCTTTCCAACAGTGGGAAGCAGGAAGGTGATTACAACATCAATGTAGGCCTGTGCTGTGATAGAGCCACGCAAAACAACATGGAATGTGAGCCACCTTCATGAAATAGACGACCACACCATAACACCTCCGCCTCCGAATTTTACTGTTGGCACTACACACGCTGGCAGATGACGTCTCACCGGGCATTCGCCATATACACACCCTGCCATCGGATCACCAATTTGTGTACTGTGATTCATGACTCCACACAACGTTTTTCCACTGTTCAATCTTCCAATGTTATGCTCCTTACACGAAGCGAGGCGTCATTTGGCATTTACCAGCGTGATTTGTGCCTTATGAGCCGCCTCTCGAACATGAAATCGAATTTTTCTCACCTCCCGCCTAACTGTCGTAGTACTTGCAGTGGATCCTGATGCAGTTTAGAATTTCTGCGTGACTCTCTGGACAGACGTCTGCCTATCAGACATTACAACCCTCATCAACTGTCAGCCTTCTCCGTCAGTCAACAGACGAGGTCGGCCTGTACGCTTTTGTGCTGTATGTGCCCCTCCATGTTTCCTTTTTAGTAATACGTCGGAGACAGTGGACGTGGGAATGTTTAGGAGTGTGGAAATCTTGCGTACAGATGTATGACGCAAGTGACACCCAGTCACCTGACCTCGTTCAAAGTCCGTGAGTTCCGCGGAGCCCCCCATTTCCGCTCTCTCACGATGTCAAATGACTACAGAGGTCACTGCTGTAGAGTACCTGGTAGTATGTGGCAGCACACTTCTGAGCACATAGTGTATTTTTCTCGTCGCTACTGTGAATTTTGTTGCTTTTTTACTAGGAAGCAGAGAAACACGAAAGATACATAGAGCCTGACAAGATCGCTTGTACGCGACCAACTTCCTCTTGCGGCAACAAACAATTTATTTAACCGTGCAATCTTATTGGCACGTGTGTGTATGCCAGTGAGTACTGTTTCTAAAGCCCTCTGAGATATTTTAATCTCACAAATACAAGAGTTTTCTTCAGACAAAATATTTCAGTGGCTCCAGCAATATTGACAGTTTAGTAAAAATACTTCACAGATAAGGCTAAACAGACTTTACTGTATTTATTAAACACCGTCAGTATACTGTTCCGAATACTGTTCTTCTGGGTAACTTTACGTAGTATTTTATTTACGTCAAAGATAACGTTACGTCTAAGCAGCGCTGATATTTTTATTTACCATTTTTTCCAGTAAACGTGTCATGTTATTGCTTTTTGAGGACTCAGGAGGCCGAAGCAGAGAAGTGAGCTCATTTTCTAGTATATTTTGTTTCTCTGTATGACGTACCCTGTGGCCTCACTACACTGAATTGTAGTCATTTATCATGAACTTAAAGAAATATACGCGTACATTAATGTGAAGAGCGAGAAAATTTGATCATTTTTACGTTCTGTTTCAAATCACGAACAGTACTTCACTCTGGTCATACTGCGCAAATTAATTCGTGAGATACATGTAATTACCCACATATTATGTGATAATTTGAAACTGGAATGAGATGCTAAACCTACGAGATGAAGTGATTTTCACTTGGATTTGTATCAATGAACGCAGTCCGCTTGCTTCATCTTGGATACTGCGACAGTGGAAATCACGTGAATGAGACAAGACCGGTGGAATAGTCCTTTCGGTGTAACGGTAGTGAGGAATTCCTCCAGCGTCCTTTGGCATCATATGTGGTACCACGGGATTTTATTTTCTTTTCATTCCACGACGTCGTCGGCGACCTGCTCCGCTGGTATCGTATGTGATACGTCACGCTCTTGCCGTTTATCACTTGTGTCATATTCTCAGCGATCCCTGCAGATTAGAGGTCTGTGCACTATCTCCGATTTTTACCGGCGAGTCCTGCTCGCCCCTCTGGCTCTCGGGAGTATGCGGCCGAGCGTCCTCTTCCGCCGGCTGTGGGCAGCCGATCGCCAGCGCTCGGCCGAGTGCGCCAAACGCTCGGCCGGTCGCCAGTAACCGGTGGACTCAGTGCCAGCGAGCAGCGCTTCGTCACTGAGATCAGAGGCCACCGCTTCACATTATCCACTCACGTATTTCTTTTACAAATGTCTTTCGTTGTTTACTACCAGTTCTACGATCTAAATAATACACTTGTATATGTTACATTTGATGTTTTTTAATACGTTGCAGACTACTGGAGTTTCGCCTTTGAGGTTATCATGTATTCCAGTAATTGTAACGTTAAAAACTGTAATGTATCTATTTAGTATTTTGTTCCGTTCGGTAGGCAAACGGGAACACAGTAGCCTAATCATGGACTATGTGTAGCCTGTCTCCAAACTCGGCCACGAATACGTTGTACTAATATTGAATGCAGGATCGGGAGGAATGACGGAGTTAAATGTAATACTCACGAAATTTTGTTGCACAAACGTTAATTTCTGAACAAATTATGACCTGTAAATAACGTTACAAGTGAATGATGACTATACAATTCGTTTTTCGTCATTGGTGCTCCCTGATACACAGGCGTCATTTGTGTTCCTGGAGCTATTACTACAGCTGGTGGTTTGAACTTCTTCCTGTGAAGTCAATGAAAGTGGAATCATACATTTATGGAGTTTGAGGAATGTTTCCTTCCTTGTGATTACGTGGTATGTTGTGAATACCTATGTAATTGTGATGGATCAATAAGAGATCATCCACTTTGTCTGAGTCCAGGCAAGATCTTTTGGTGGACAGCAGGTGACCGGCCTAGCTAAAATTTCTCTCGCTGGCAGCACTAGTGGCAGGAATACAGAGAACTCTTCTGGCTACTACCGACAGCCTTGGAAATAACACCGCGTGCGTTTTCCACCACTGCAAAATTTGTCCCTCGGCACAGCTACAGTGGGATTTGGAGAGCGAAAGGTACCTGTCGAGTTCGTTGGCAGTAACTGTGTGTCGATCTTCGTCGTCCTCATCCGAACTCCAGTCCTCCCTGGACTTTTTCATGGGAAGAACTTGGTCACTGTTTGCTTGAATGGACTCTAAACACGAATGAAAACATCCGTAAGATATTCCTGTCACCTTCAAATATGTATACACCGTAGTTAGAATTACTGGTTACTAAACGATTGTATTTACGGTGACATTTTATATACATCGCACAAATTACATCAAAACGAATTGTGGAATGTTTAAGCTGCGAAACCTTTCCCAAATATCACATTGCAGACGTAATAAATGTTGATCTAACGAAAGATGGCTGATTAGATAAACAAACATTCGTTTACTAATTGGTTTCAGTGAATGAACCTTACCATTTACGGGCAGTTCCGAGTACAATCGCCGAACTTCGGCATACGCGGCTTGCTTTTCGTCTGCTGTGAGTTTCTTCAAATGACGCCGTGATGGCGATAGAACCGTGGCAACGTAATGGATAGCCTCAATTTTGCACTTCTCTCTGATGAAGTATGCTGCTCTCCTTTTCATTTGCGCCATGAGCTGAAAAGGAAACCCAGTATACATAACTGCACTCTGATAATTCAACAGTTGTATAAAGGATCGTAACTTACAGAAAGTGTTCTTACGTCGTTGTCACTGTCTATTGGTTCTAAATGATGTAACAGACTCTTGTATCACGGCAGCACACATTCCAGCGTTGTTATCTTTGCAGTTTCCAAATCCAAACTCGCTTCTTTAAATGCGATTAGAAAAGCGACATTGTCTCGTATGCACCCTTCCTGTAAGATTTCTAAGAGTGTCGATTGCCCACGGGATTCTAGTATATCTCGAATATCGTCGATTTGACTTATGACGGAATTGAGCATTAACAGTATACTGTTCCACTGAGTTACAGCTTCTTGCTTCAGAGACTACCGCAGACGCCCCGAGTGGCCCAATCTCTTCAAATAGCCTACTTTAGCTCTTGCTCATAGTAGACACGACAGGATCAGGGGCTTCGTCTTCTAAAAACGTCTCTTGAAATGTGTGACGAAGCGCAGTCATCAAGCAGTGATCAAAGCAAGGCAAACGGTCGTAAGATTCAAGTGCCTTCTTCATATTAACTCCTTGGTCGGTGACAAAGTAACATTTCGTAAGATCATTCTTGTTAATTCCTAACGCAAGCATCCGCTCTTCGATTTCGTGCCGTATGTTCTCTCCAGTCTTATGTACGTCCGGAAACTCGGTTGTTATCAAAACAAGGAGTTTCTTGCTGCCACTCATCATTCACATAATGCGACGTCACAGTCAAAAAATTTCTCTTCTTATAGTTATCAGATCACAGATCAGCGTCTAAAGCGCACATTTTGTTCTTTAAGGCACATATTAGCTTGGGCACCATTGTCACCCGTATTTTGTCTGCCTTTTCTTTAATATGCCGCGATACGGTGGTAGGGTGCGGAAGAACATCTTCTATACTGACTTTGCCGTAAGTGGCGCCAACATTGATGAGATCCTGCGAATATTTCTTGAAGCCAATCTTACTACAAGTATTTAACGGTAGCAAATCTATTCCACCGATATCGACCAACCTGTCAACAACAACTTTCTTTATGCTACTTGGTAGTGCAAATAGCCGGTGGACTTCTGCTCTGCATTTACTTTTGCAGTGCCGAATCATACCTGTTGTGCTTGGCTGGTACGAAAGTATGGTATCACATGTGGTACATCGTGCGAAACTGGTAGAAGCCTGCGTGACAGGATCCACTACAAGTGCAAACGATTTCCAAGCTTAACTTTTCGCCTCCTCTTCCGACATGTCTTTCTTCTTCAGTACTAATGAGCCGCTCCTAATTCTCTCCATAATACTCCTCTTCGTTTCATGAATGGAACGTTTACGACCTATACTTGGTTTATCCATAACGTTGTCTGCGCTGCTCAAAGCCAGGTCGTCAACTGCGTTTTCACACGGTTTCTAATGCGATTCGGCACTGTAGAACGCTCGGCGGTTGTATTGTCACCGGCCGAGATTGGGAGTACGCTCGAGCGCCCGGCAGTGGTCGACTATCCAACCGATAACCGAGAGGTGGAGGACAACCGGCCACATGGTGCATTAGACGGCCACAGCCGTATAGCAGCGTGGACCTTTCCCAGCCGTCGAGCAGCGGCACGAAATGGGAAATGCTCGAGCGGTTGTTTTCATCGAAATGCAGAGCTCTACTGCAGATGCCCGCCGGGTTCGAAAGTAGCGGATATTGTGCTGCAATGACATGTGGAACAACGAAGGTAAATTAAAGAGTTTTATCTATTGTCATGAAGTTAGATGTTTTTCTATCTTGCTTTTTCTTCGAACTAACATGCCACAAAACCCAATGCTTAAAAATATTACCATTACTAACGGACAGTTTTCTGCATGGTGTGAACCACGATACTCCGGGGCTCTATTATTACATTTACGTTTGGTAGTGATACCAATTTATAGGTGCACCCTGAACTACATAACCCTTAATATGATGCCTCTGACATTAAATTTAAAAAACACGGGTTTTCTCACTTTCACAAAGTGTTCGTAACAAAATTTCACACGGATTAAGTTATACATTTTATAATATTGGGTTATATTCATACGTAAATCTACTTGCATACAGGCCTGTCTGAAAATGAAGTTCTGCAGTTATTTCAGGTGATTGATCCAAGACACAGATCTGAGTATCTGGAATAAAATAACAGTTAATTCGCAAATACATTATCCACATATAATATGAGCAATGTGAGTTCATATCATTTTCACACTGTTTTTATATCATTCTTAGGTTCCAAGTAACTCTGCATGATCCTCCGTCTCGTAATGTTCCTAAGGTGAAGACACCATTTCAGTACTCTCGACAGTTTATTCCCCCTTCTTTATTGTTTGATGAATGGCATATAACATGAACATGCGCCAGGTTGCAATTACAGGAAACCCACTGAACTGCAAGGAGACCAGGATTCTTCTCATCAGGTGTTAGGGAAATGGTATGACAGCAAACCAATATTTATTGCTTCATCTGCCTGTGGTGTTGAACCTGAGCTATAAGCTTAGCGTTGGCCGAAGAAAGACGCAAAACGTGAGCATCCCTAGGAGAAACGCTATTATGTAGTACATATATCTTACTGGCGTCGGCGTATTGGACAGTCGTTTAGGACATGAAAGGGAGAACTAGAAAATGGACAGTAAGAATAATTCACCATTTTGTGGACAACGAAATAGCTGCTGCGTGGGTAGACTACAGACTGAATGGTATCCACAATAAATCAGCAGGAATGAATATATTGTATACTATGCATTTGATCCTGATTTTGCTCAAAATATGACATACTACAAGATGCCTTTTCACAAAATGAGAGCATGTGAGAAGAGAGTGATAAGCAGGAACAGGTCAAACGTGTGAGTGTACTTCATGCGATGCCACTAGTTCAGTCTAGGTCACCAATCGCTTTACACGTGCCATAGATGAGAAATTATCTCCAGAATTACATATGCAGCTGTAGGTTTATGAGATGTAGGGGTTGCACCTTCATTTGTTACTCGAGATGCAAGGTATTTTTCTGCGTCATATGTTAACATAAACGTTTCTTGAAGTTACACAGGAAGTAATAAACAATACGTTAGATAGAGCTTAAATTTGCAAATTTGAAACATAATTAGTTTTTTCCCTCGCATTTATGTTATGCAGTACTTGGTCTCCAAGGTATCAAATGTAATGCCATCTGTAAAAGTTTCTAAAAATTAAAAAAAGATATTTTATGCTAATTTAAGCATGTAGTAGCCTAGAAAAAGACTGTCGTTATCATACGACATTATATGTGCCTTCATGACTCCTGCGGATAACAAGCTAAGACACAAGGCGACTGTAAAACGAACGGATTTAGATTTGAAGAACTGATACGTAGGTCTGCGTATCTATCTGAAAGTAATAATTTTTCTTTTATAGAATAACATAACGTATTGACTTGCTTGCTTACTATGGCTTTCGTCAAGATTACACAATGCCCCAAGACATGTTTCGTAAGCTCTTAGGAAATGAAACTCTGATGCTCTTTAAAGCAGATGGAGGACTGATGACGTGTTAATGATATACAGAAATCTTTTGAAGCATCAGCGTAACGTCGTCTAATGAAGGTGTGTGTTAGAAGGAAGAAAATCTAGCAAAGATAATGTAGTATGTGATTGACAAGACCTAATAGCGTAAATTTCGTACATGTAGTTCCAGGACGTCTGATGTGTAAACTGCTGATCATCTTCGTGTTGTGCCTAACAGGGTGCCTCTGTCATAGAAGAGGTGGAGTTCTAACGGTCCATTAGACATTTGTATTGTATTAAAATACAGAGAGCTGAGTTCTGTGAATGGAGGGAAGTGTAATATGCAATCTCGCTTCCGTACTAGTCCCATCAAGAAGCTTCGTGAAATTTTTCATTACTCCGTATCTTTCGTATTGACGCAAAAACTATTGTTCATTCGTTAATAAGAAAATGGGGCTCCAGTGGTAAATTCTCTAATTCGCAGCGGAAATAGAAACCTATAGTTAGAAATCCGGAAGCGGTTACATACACTCTGCAGACTATTACTGTTAGACCGAAAAAATCTGTGAGGCAGATTATACAGCAGCCCCTGATTAACACAGATCATGTCATTTTCTATTAAAGTCCTTGCCTGAATTTTTTCCGCTTTTCGCGTACTTAGGAATTATTTCCAGCGAATTAATGTGAGGGGTTTGTCTACTGCAAACAGCTACTTAAAATGACTTCAGACGCCAAAATGAAACTGTCTCTGTTTGTATGAGTGATATTCCTTGGTTTCATGTTTCCGGTCTTGTGAACAAGTGGACTAAACGTTGCTGGTGCAATGAAAACTTCTACATTGTGCGTCAAAAGATATAAAAAGCAGGAGACTGGTGTTGGGTTACTGGTAGACGAAATTTTTTCGTGGTCATCAGTCATCTGACTGGTTTGATACGGCCAGCAACAAATTTGTCTTCTGTGCCAACCTCTTCATCTCAAAGTAGCACTTGCAAACTACGTCCTCCATTATTTGCGGGCTGTAGTAGAATCTCTCCCTTCCTCTACACTTTTTGCCCTCTGCAGCTTTCTCTAGTACCTTGGAAGTCATTTCCTCATGTCCTAAGAGATGTCCCTTCTCCTTTTAGTGTTTCGCACATACTCCTTTCCTCTCCGTTTCTGTGCTGAATCTCCTCATTCCTTATTAGTCCATCTAATTTCCAACATTCGTCTGTAACACCACATCTCAAGTGCTTTGATTCTCTTCTGTTCCGGTTTTCCCCACAGTCCATGTTTCAGCACCATACAATGCTCTACTCCAGATGTACATTTTCAGAAATTTCTTCCTCAGATTAAAACATATGTCTGAAACTAGTAGACTTTTCTTGGCCAGGAATACCCTTTTTGCCAGTGATAGTTTGCTTCTGATGTCCTCCTTGCTCTGTTCATCACTGATTACTTTATTGCCTAGGTGGGAGAATTCCTTAACTTCATCTATTTCGTGACCATCAAGCCTGCTGTTAAATTTCTCCCTGTTCTCAGCTCTGTTACTTCTCCTTACTTTCTTCTTTCTTCGATTTTCTCTCAGTCCATATTCTGTACTCATTAGATAGCCCATTCCATTCAGCAGATCATGTAATTCTTCTTCACTTCCATTCAGGATAGCAATGTCATCAGCGAATCGTATCATTGATATCTTTTCACCTGGAATTTTAATTCCACTCCTGAACCTTTCCTTTTTTTCCTTCGTTTCTTCTTGAATAATAGGGACGAAAGACTACATACCTCTCTTACACCCTTTTTAATCAGAGCATTTCGTTTTGGTCGTCTACTCTTATTAGTCCCTCTTGGCTCTTGCACGTATTGTATATCACCCGTCTCTCCTTGTAGCTTACCCCTATTTTTCTCAGAATTTCGAACATCTTGCACCGTTTTACATTGTCGAATGCTTTTTCCAGGGCGACAAATCCTATGAACGTGCCTTGATTTTCTTTAGTCTTGCTTCCATTATCAGCTACAACGTCAGAATTGCCTCTCGTGCCTTTACCTTATCTAAAGCCAAACTCATCGTCATCTAGCACACCCTCAATTTTTCTATTCTTCTGTATGTTATCTTGGCAGCAACCTGGATGCATGAGCGTAGGCGATTTATTGACGCAATATTCTTTGAAAACGCTATTAGAAACACATTTTCGAGACCTTCTACTCATAATTAAAGGAAGCAAAGTAGAACTACGTCCTATGTGTCGCGTCAGTCACTGTCTCGTATTCAAGATGAGTTCATTGATGAACGCACATTAAACAAGTTTTTGTCGCCGCCTTATTAGCCGACTTGTTAGAATGTGGTTTTAAAAAATAGCCCTGAAGCGGTATACCAACTTCAGAAAAATATATGTCGGAAGACTGTAGTATTACGAGAATCAAGGAAGACAAAAAATGGTGGGACAGAACGTACATAAAAGTATTATGTAATTGCGTAGGCTTCCGCAGCCAGAGTCAGTCGACATATAAGTTTTCTGGGTATGGTAACGCTTCATAATGTATAAAAGTACTGCTGCTGGAGAAAACCATTAGACTCAGAAGAAGGCCGCTGCAACCGTGGCCAAAACGTGCGTTTTTCTCCAGCAGCAGTAGTTTTATACGTTATGACGCGGTACCATACCCAGAAAACTTATATGCCGAGAAGTACTATGATTCGAAAGAAAGAGACGTAATGATGATAGTAATCTTGGATGAAGAAGGAATAAATAAATATACACACAGCGCAGCATATCCGTAACTGAACATGCACCCGAAAGTTTCGTCACAGTTTGTGGATTGAGTGGGAAGTATGATAAACATATTGTGTAGTTAGAGTGAATCTCAGAAGTCGTTTCTGTTCGTTCTGACCCCTGCACCATGCTACGCTTTGAAATGTCAATGTATGCAGGAGATCAAAGGTACTGGACTGTATTTGTTGACAAGCGAGCTGGACAAATTCAATAGATTATGTATGTATCAAAGTACAGTGAATACAATGTTGCTTTTAGAAAGCGGTTCACTAAGACAAGCATTGCCTACGCAATCAGAAACAGAGCACAATACAGACAGACTGGGAAATCATGTGTTGTCAGCGACACCAACGCATCTTGTGCGTACACTGTTGTCTGCATGAGCTGGTCACAGCATCGCTAAATAATATAGTGACAGTTTATGCAACATTGAGGGCCTACTAAATCGTTCGCTGTAATGGAAGATATTGCTTAGAATATTACTGTTCAATAAATCGTTATTCAGTTAATTGTTTATTCAACTAAAGTATTTCAGCCATATACTTTACACTTTCTATGTAGCAGGGAATTTTTAAATAACCCAAATATTACTGCACGACGTTCCGAAATATAAAATGCAAAGTAAAATTGTGCATATGTTAGAAATCCGTGAGACAAGTCTTCTGTTATAAAGCAAAATAACCAGCACTTTTATAACTGGTTGTTGCAGGAAGGCTGCACAACTGAAGCTGAAAACCTAGCGGAAGGAAAGCGCTGAGCTGGTTCAAACAAACTGCAGACGAACGAGACAAGTTTGTTACGAACATTACAAGTGTCATTCGCCCATAAACAGAAGGAGACAAGACGTGGCTCTGTCTTCGACCAGAAAACCACAGAAGTCGTTGACAAACCCCCCCCCCCCCCCCCCAATATTCCACGATGTAGGGGCTCGTAACAAGTGGGGCAGCCCGGGGCAGAATCCGTAGGTTTCTATCCATAGGCTTCTATGAATTGCGCTGACGTCACCTAGAGGAACCCTGAAACCACGCAAACTAACAAAGCCAGGACAAGGGTAGCCTCGCCAAAGATATCACATCAAGAACCACACTGTTCTGAAAGGTAAACAGTGGATCACGAATCTCGCATGGGAAAATCCGTACGGCAGCAACAGTGGCCAATTGCTCCACAACAAGCATGTATTCTCCACCGCACACCGCTACTAACAACGTCCGCCTCGACCCCATCCCTGTCGCTTTCTCTACTCCCTCCTTCCTATCTCAAAGAGAGACCGAAGATGCTCCAACTGGCAAAGAAAGGGCTCAACTCTCTGAGAGCGAGATATCGACTTTGGAGCCCAGCTAAACTGGGAAAAGGATCCTATTTAGGTGAAATGGCTATGGATTAGTATAAGATTCTCAAAACAAAGTTGAACTAAAGGCAGTTATTATTTTTAGGTAACGCAATTAACTGATCCATGGAAGTTTACAGTACTCAACTTACGGTGGCTGTGGGGATGTTCTGTGGCTAAGATAAAGTTGGCAAATGTACTCATGGCACTTGATGTTTAAATGGACTTTTGTAAATCAGAACCAACCAGTAATTTCCATGAATAAGTAGCCGGGAACCTCCACATCAGAGGCATTATTTTTCAATATAGCTGCTTTCCTCGCCCCATTTAGCACACCTGATGTGAACGGTTTGCATACTAGGTGCTGACTGTCTCTGACAGTCTGTACCACATAACGACCCCCGGCATTTCTACTGATAAATCCACCATTTTTATTCCCGCCAAGCGAGTTTCCTTGGGGATGGACTTCCCTCCAGGTTTTACATCATTACATATTTGCTACCCCTACACATCATCCTTTTCTGAGGATATGGTTTTAACATTTGAGTACATTGGCAGAACATTATTTTACAATTACTTAAGCACATTAACTGCAGTGATATAAATTAATGTAAAATGTGAACAAAACGTTTACATACAATTGCACCAAACATCACGGTGACCTAGATGTCACATTAACCATGGATGAAGAAAGAAGTTATTTGAGACAGATATAGGTGATGTCAATGTATGTGTTGTAAGGTGGCGTGGTCTCCTGACCTTCATTTCTTACATATTCTGACGTCACCATCGTATTCTGCGTACCAAGATGTTTCATTTGAGCCCTAACTCGATAGGGTACAGTCAATTTTACGTATTTCCATTTAATTGATATGCAAATGTAATAAATAAATCGCAAGTGCGCACCAAGATTAAAAAGTCGAGACTGGCGTACACAAACATTCAAGACACAATGGTCAGAGGAGTTTTTGTTCGGCAGAGAAAACCAGCCCGCTGGAAAGTCCATAGGAGGGTGAGATAGCACGCAGCTGCGCCGGCCAGCTGACTGCCCAGGGACCAAACCAGTTTTTTGCCAGAGAAAAGGGGTAATGGCCTGTGTGTTCACTTTAAAAGCAAAACCAGCTGTATTGTTTGGGAGGGCCCCAGCATATGCATTTTTTGACAGACCTAATGCACAGTTTCATAGTTCTCACAGGTGGACAGTAAACGCCTAATGCAGATGCTATATATTTCCGGATTGGTAGGCTTAAAGGGAGTGTCATTCTCCCGTTTGTAAGAGTAACACTGATTGGCGGACTATTTCTCACGTAATGAGCCGGAGGAGTAAGGGAACACAGCGAATGATATACCCGTTCGTTTTTTCCTGGGGAGATGTCGTTCTGGTGATGCTCTTGAAGCGGGAACATGTAGCGGGAGCGAGTCCGCTCATGCATGTACGCAGAGAGTGAGGAACAAAGTGTCTACTCAGTACTGTACTGAGAGTGTACCTCTGTGGCTAGAAAATCGGAGTGCTACTCTATATTGAGTCACTTGTGATTAAGCGTTTGTTCTTTGTTTTGGCTGCGACACTTAATGTGCGGTGTGAACACAGACAGAGTATTAGTTAGCGCGTTCGAGCGAACATTGAGTGGCATCGTGGTGGACTGGTTATCTGACTGATGTACCACGCCAATAGTTAGGCTCTGGGCAGATAGGAGTCCTTGACTTCATGAAGGTGTAGTTCAGATAGAAAGAGAAAGTTTTGTTATTTTTCAATGGCGAACGATGCAAGCAGCAGTCGTCGCAGCTCATGGTATTGTGCGCTACTGCATAGGCGATCACCATCTTTCCTCCATCAGAGATAACATACTTCATTCGCGTCTCTCCATTAGATTTCTCACACGACAGCCTCGACCGTACTAAGAAAAATTCATTCGGATAATTATTCAAGTTGAGTAGGCATGGCTCTCAGCCATTCTAGCGAGTAAATAACGTTCTTAATGTAAAGGGATAAAAGAGTTTTCCCACACTTTGTATACAAATTTCATTAAAAGGATTCCTATCCATAAGGGGTAACCTCCTACTCCGAAAAGACCCCAGATATTTGTGTATCAACTTTTAAATAAAAAGTTTCAATTGATTTTCTCCAATTTTGCAATAAATAATATTTTCCGTTCGTTTAATGTTTTTCTTACACTAACTACCAATACTCCAGTACCCAAGTATCCCACTAGTTAAGTAAGAAAATAGAATATTTTGGTGCCTTTTCCTTACAGCAGGCGACTCAAAAATATATTTATTGCTGAAAGTTTTTCAGGAATTTCTTTTTGGTACGTTAGGAGCTTCTGTCTGACTTCTGTAGTAGTGTGGCGTGGAAATTGCTTCTTGCAGGAGCCAAAGGGTACTTGTCAGATCAATCCATTGCACAACTCGTCAATGTAACACCCACACACAGTGTGACAGGGGGTTACTCGGAAATAACACAACTGACGTAGATAGCTGGAATTCTGTCGAAAGTCGAGTTACGAAGTATCTTTTAAAAATTGATGGTGACCAATTATGGACATTATGGTATTTTCAAATAATCCCATAAAAATGAAGTTACAGTGGACGGTACAATAATAAAAAAAAATAAAGAATTAATATAGGCATTAGTACCTGTTATGTGAAAAACTACGTGAAAGATTACTCACCATCTAGATAACTCAAATATGCATGAATGGAGATAACCAAAGCTGACAATCCAAAATGGCAATACAGGTGGTACACCACACAAACAACTATGCTGATCAGGCGAACTGAAGCTCGAAAACACCACCATTTACCAGGTATAAGTGCTAGTAGCACTGCTCACAAAGGACCAAATTCTTTATTGTCTGAACAAATGCCGTTCTATTGTAATGTCACGTTACAAAATGCGCAGTGGCATATACGATAAAGTAAAGCCACTTCTTTGGTCTTAATCAGCTCAAACGCCATTGAAATAACAACGAACCATATAAAAACATGGCGTCACTTACGGCGTAAATTGCAAGTGACATAAACAGGATAGAGTGAAAATTGTCGACTGGCGAAATAATTTTAAAAATTACGATATAATATTAAATAAAACACAAATATATCCACTCAAAGGTTCGTGAAAGAACCTCTAGCGTCTCTAGCGACGTAACATGTAGCCTTAGTAAAATATTGTACAACATCTAGCCCATAGTTATAGACAGTATATTTTGAGCCGTAGCGGGCTGAATCTTGGCGGTGTGACGCTCCGCTGGCGCCACTAACTACCTGGGTTGCCGAAATCGATCTGACAGTATGTCGCGAGCTAGAATCTTTGGTCGAGGCGTGTGTTGTTGATTGGGCGGGCCCTGGTACAACGAGCTGGCTGGAGGGCATTTGGTCGACAAGTTGGTGGTTATGGGGGCCTCCGTCTGTCAGGTACGGGCATCGAGAAGCCGCGAGTGGTTAAACAGATCGGAGATAAGCCTTGTCGGCTCTCTTAGGGACTGGCAGCCGCAAGTTGGGGGAAAAGAGCAGCGGACGTCGCATGCAACCTGATCGGCAAGTTGCCGGCCTACTCGGCAAGCTTAAATTTTACGGTATCTCTCGAAGACCCACTGGAGACAATTACACCCCAGCTTAGAATCCTGGAAGTCACGGCTCCTTCATATCTGAGTGGAGTTAATGATTGTTTTCTCATTTTTTGGGTACTTGATCTTGCAAGGCCACGTCTATGTTAATGTGAAATTGGAACTGTTATATTAACGCGGTTCCGAGTGACCTTGTGTATGACTATCGCTCAGTTTAATTGTTCGAAATTATTTGTTTCAGCCATATTCCGTGCAAGTGTTATAAATCGAATCGACGAAATTAAATTTTTAATAATCGGTATGGGAGGCAAGCCATCCTTTGTTGATGAGAATGCCTTAATCATTGCATCAGCAGGAGCTGATATTTCGTCTTCCAATTTGCAAGTCATTTTAAGGAGTGTTAAGCTTGTAACTTGCCTGTGTAGTCGCTTGATTGAGAAACTGATATATCTTACATCTTAGGCATTCTCGTCTGTAACCTTACTTGCGCGGATTATTGTTCCCTTCTTATGTATGTTGGCAGGATAGCTTTGGCAGAGGACGTCGCGTTCCTTTTCCCTGCGCAGAGCAGAGACGTCATTGCTTTCTGCTGTTAAGGCACTTCCGTCATCGGACGGCTCCTAGACTGAACGGCAATCTGGTGCTTCACCCAGCCGTGTCGTTCTGGCGCAAGTTATGTGCAGTTGACCGTTTGACACGTGCCACGGCACAGTATCGCCGATTAATCGGCAACCTGTAGCCTGCCCTATTTGGTGAATTCAGTAAGCTCATGAGCTTTGAAGCGTGTTCTGAAAGTCCAACATTCCCTCTGGCTATACCTACTCTTTAACTACTCGTCAAAATTTGCACCCTTATTGCTACTTCCGATCGCGTTAAGTTGTAAGGCCTTTTACTTACCAAGATGAGCTGTTGAACATTTCCTTTCGCCCGCAGTCATGAGCTAATTCCAGTCATTGCACCGAGCGAGGTGGCGCCGTGGTTAGACACTGGACTCGCATTCGGGAGGACGACGGTTCAATCCCGCGTCCGGCCATCCTGATTTAGGTTTTCCGTGATTTCCCTAAATCACTCCAGGCAAATGCCGGGATGGTTCCTCTGAAAGGGCACGGCCGACTTCCTTCCCCATCCTTCCCTAATCCGATGAGACCGATGACCACGCTGTCTGGTCTCCTTCCCCAAAACCAACCAACCAACCAGTCATTGCGAAACTTGCCTACTTGTTCGTTGTTGCCTTGTTGCCTGTGACAGACGCCTGCTGTAGTTCTCACCTTGCCTTGCATTTTTGGGCAATTGTATTTTTTATTAACTGTCATTGTCAACGTTCCTGCTGGTGTGTACCAGTTAAGAGTCACATTTAAATTGCATGACCTCACAACGTATCTTGTGTTTTCAGTGATTGTATTAAGGGTCGTTGTCAACGTTTCCGTTGCTGTGCACCAGTTTGTAGTCACATTTAAATTGGATGTCGTCTCAACTTATCTTGTATTTTGGGCAACAGTATATTTATTTAAGGGTCAATGTTTCTGCTTGTGTGTACCAGTTGGGAGTCATGCTTTCCCAGCCTTGACTGTATTTTGGGGGATTGTTTATTTTGTTGCCTAAGGGATTTTTATTAATGCTTGTTAAGGGCTTTGTAACAGCCACAATCAGCGACGTGACTTGTTACCCTTTCTGTAGTTTGGATGGGTGTTATCCACTTGAGTAACGTGTTATCCATATCCATGCTTGGAAACTGTTAGTACATTTAGTGGCTGTCATTGTAATTCATTTTGCTGTTGAACCTGTTTGCAGCCCCGCCTAGTTGGTGTGACTTGGTTCAAATGGTTCTGAGAACTATGGGACTAAACTTCTCAGGTCATCGGTCCCCTAGAACTTCGAACTACTTGAGCCTAACTAACCTAAAGACAGCACACACATCCATGCCCGAGGCAGGATTCGAACCTGCGACCGTAGCGGTCGCGCGGTTCCTGACTGTACCGCCTAGAACCGCTCGGCCACTCCAGCCGGCTGGTGTGACTTCCTTCCTGTATTTGCGAAGTGCATACTCCCACTTTCAAGCCGAGCTCTTAATGGTATAAATTGTAAAATTTGATTTTAATAAATTGAGCCTGTTCAAGTTTTTTAAAGATAGCGAGCGTTGTGTTTCTTTTAAGAAGACTTTTAATTTTAATTATAATGCTGATGTTAAGCAATAAAGTATATTTCATGAAATAACAAATGACAAATTATGTGGGTCCTCCTTCCATGTGTTTTTTCTCAAATTTATCCCAACCGTACTTGAGAGGTATCATATTTCTTGTTATCCAGTAGAAGAATTAATATGATATAACATCTGATTATTAAAAATTATGAAATATCTGTAAAGTATCCAAAAAGTGGTTTTTATACCATCTTCTGAGGCGGATTACATAAATAAATTAAAGTATACAAAAATGATCTTTTAATTACAGATCATAAAACTTCTTACACGGCCATCTACAACACAATCGTTTTTCACAAATCAATGAAAATATTACGCCAACAGGCACAAAAACATCCCACAGCATTATATATAGAAAATAGAAACCATAGATCACGAACTCTGCTCATGCTAAAGTTGCTCGGTACTTCATGGTGAAAAATACATAAGTATGTGCTATACAGCGTTAGATAAACTAAAGCAATGTACAACAGGCGTCCTTAACGTATTACCTCCATCTATCTGAAAGCATTAAGACATGGAGGACTCCTCGCAGTAAATGAGTTCTGAGCAATACTACACTTCCTCAGAGTGTATTAAACTCTGGCCTAGAATCGTGCAGGAATAATGTCTCTGCCACCTGTTGTCTTAAGTACCTAACAGTCTACAAATCATGTGCTGCGGAAGCCATATTTCACAGTGACGACGTCTCCGCCGTGGTACGACTCCAAGAAGTGCATTAGCGAAGCCTCGTCTGGGTTGTTGGAAAATTTTTAAAGTAGATAAATAAATTCACCTCAATCAAGCGTAGCGTCGCCACTGAAGAAAATACATTCAGTATAAGTAAATGTAAGATATTTTATATGAAACAAATATTAAATATTTACACACGGAGGTAAGGTATATGTGTTAGAATTTGTGACGAAAAGAAAGAATTAAGATAATGAACACACGAAGTCTTTGTGTGTGTACGCAAACCAGTATGAACAAATCTGGCATACAAGTTCAACCGGTGTGATTTACGAGAACCATCGAACTGGAGCATCTCAAATCGACTCAGAATGTCTTGTACGTGTAAACTTACAAACTGTAAATGTATATCCAACACCTGTCCTGGGCACCTCCAGACACGTCTTCGGACAGGAATCTCATTACATGGAGTAAAATTGTCTTCTATGATGAGTCCTCCTGCTTCGAATAGAGCCCCAATGAGGAGCGAAGCCGGCCGGAGTGGCCGTGCGGTCCTAGGCGGTACAGTCTGGAACCGAGCGGCCGTTACGGTCGCAGGTTCGAATCCTGCCTTGGGCACGGATGTGTGTGATGTCCTTACGTTAGTTACGTTTAAGTTGATCTAAGTACTAGGGGACGGATGACCCCAGAAGTTGAGTCGCATAGTGCTCAGAGCCATTTGAACCATTTTTGACCAGCGAAGACGTGTCTGGGGACGCCCCGACAGCTGTAGGATACCAACCTGACTGTTTTCGCCATAAAGCCCGACAACCAGAAATGATGGTATGAAGGGACATTTCATGATATCTACATCTATACTGATACTCCACAGTCCACCTTACTTCGCATGGTGGAGAGTACCACGTACCAGTGGTCATTTCCTTTCCCATTCCACTAGCAGAGAAACGAGGAAGGAAAGATTATCTACATGCCTCCATATCAGCCCTAATTTCTCATATCTTATTTTCGTATGTATTTCTTAAATGCAAATGTATGTTGGAGGTAGCAGAATCATTCAGCAGTGAGCTTCAAATGCATCTTCTCCAAATTCACTCGATAGCGTTCCTCGAGAAGAATGTCGCCTACCCTCTGGGGATTCCCATTTGAGTTCTCGAAGCGTTTCCGTGTTACTTGAGTGTTTTTTGAACCTACCAGTAACAAATTTATCACCCCTCCTCTGAACTGCTTCGATGTCTTCCTTTAATCCGACCTGGTACGGGTCCCGAACACTGCTCAAGAATAGGTCGTGCTGGAGTCCTATAAGTTGTGTCCTCTACAGATTAACCTCACTTTCCTAGGACTCTCCCAATAAACCGAAGTCGACCATTCGCCTAAGTTATCCAGACCGTAGTTGAGAGGTGCCATATTTCTTGTCATCCAGTGAAAGAATTAACTTGATATAACATACGATTATTAAAAATTATGAACTATCTGTAAAGTATCCGAAAAGGGGGCTTTATAACATCTTCTGAGGCGGAACATATTACCAAATTAAAATGTATAAGAATGATCTTTTAATTGCACATGATAAAACTTCTTTTACGGTCATCTACAACACAATCGTTCTTCACATATCACTGAAAATATTACGCCAACGGGCACAAAAATATCCCACAGCATTATACACAGAAAATAGAAACCATAGACCAAAAACTCTGCTCATGCTAACGTTTCTCGGCATTTCACGGTGAAAAATACATAAGAATGTGCTATACAGTGTTAAATAAACTAAAGCAATGTGCAACAGGCGTCCTTAACGTACTACCACCATCCCTCCCAAATCATAAACATTCAGGTTGGTATCCTACAGCTGTCGGGGCGTCCCCAGACACGTCTCAGATGCTCGTTCCAATTCATATCGATTTGTAGTGTTACGCCCAGATATTTAAACAGCGTGGCTGTTTCAAGGAGGACGCTACTAATGGTCTATCCATTCATCACGCATTTGTTTTTCCTACTCATTTTAGAGCTACATGCCATTCATCACACAGTCTAGAAAATTTTGTCTAATTTATCTCGTATCATCCTACAGTCATACGACGACGCCTTACCGTGGACTACAGCATCATCAGCAAACAACCACAGATTGCTGCCTACCCTGTCCGCCAAATCATTTACCTACCTAGAGAATAACAGTGGTCCTGCCACACTTCCCTGAGACACTCCTGAGGATACCATTGTCTCTGAGGGACACTCGCCGTCGTGGGCAACATACTGCATTCTATAACTTAAGAAGTCTTACAGCCACTCCCGTGTCTGTGATCCTAGTCCATATGCTCTTACCACCTAAAACAGCCAGCAATAAGGCACCGTGTGTAACGTTTTCTGGATATTTAGAAATATGGACTCCACCTGTTGCCCTTCATCCGTAGTTCGCAGTATCTCATGTGAGAAAGGGACAAGCTGAGTTTCGCAAGTCCGATGCTTTCTGAAACCATGCTAATTCGTGGACATAAGCTTCTCGCTATCAACGAAAATTATTGTATTCGGCGACCGCTACGGTCGCAGGTTCGAATCCTGCCTCGGGCATGGATGTGTGTGATGTCCTTAGGTTGGTTAGGTTTAAGTAGTTCTAAGTTCTAGGGGACTGATGACCTCAGATGTTAAGTCCCATAGTACTCAGAGCCATTTTTATTGTATTCGTACTGAGAATATGTTCAACGACTCTGCAGAAAATCGGTGTTGCGGATACTGGTCTGTAATTTTTCAGGTTCGTTCTTTTGCCCTTCTTTTGCACATGAATCACCTTCGTGTTTTTCCAGTCTCTAGGGACTTTACGCTGGGCTAGATATTCGCGATAAATGTGAACTAAGCAAGGGTCTAATGCCGTAGAGCACTCATTGAAAAACCGAATTGGAATTTGATCGGGACCTGGTGCTTATTTAACCCCTTCAGCTGTTCTATAGTCACACGACTGATGTTTGTACAATTCTCCCTTGTGAGCGAATTCTTGAACGTGAAATCCAAAAATTTCGTTTTGCGGCACCAGTCCTGTCAACAAATGACTGAATGGAAACGTTAGACTCGGTGCGACTCGCAGTCGAGCAGCCGACCCGAGCGGAACGCTGCTCTCTGCACCTGGCGTAGCTGCCCGCGGATAGCTCCTTGGAGTGGTCTCTAATAAGCTACAACTGGCGCAGCTGCCAGTGACGCTCTTCTGAGCGGCACGAACCCGCGCAAGCTGCTTAACGCTTTCGGGCGCTAAGTGGCAAGAGCTTCGGCTCCACTTCCTGCAACTTCGGTTGCAAATCTCCCCAGCGGGACTCTCCCGTTCTTTGGTAGGGTAATCTCAGTGTCAGGGGCCCGTTCACGTCGGATAACCCCGCGCACTGTAGGCCGCTCTCTTCAACCCGCGCTCTCTTGCGCCGCGCATTGCACTCCGCGCAGATAGGTCGTAGGGACACCCCTCTTCTGTAGGAACAAGGTACACAGCGCTTTCGCTAAAAAGCATTATTGTCGCTCCTTAAAAAGAGCAAAATTGTCGTGTTCCATCCTTCCCTATCCAAATAAATAATTACTCCTGAAACAGCGAAGATGTCCGATCTTTCCTGTGCTTCCCCACCACTCACCCGCAGCAAAGCTGCAGCACAAGAGGCGGTAATGCCGGCTACTCCCGCCATCATTTCCGTCCCACTGTCCACCTTCCAGGAGCAGGTTGCCCTGAAGGACCAGCAGATCGCGGAACAGCTGGAGCTGATCGCAGAGCTGATGGGCAGCGAAAACACACGAACAGAAACACCCACACCACACACACAGGCACCTGCTGAACAACAGAAGGACATGCCCCCTATTTCACCTCTGGCGGCCCAGGCACCGACGGAACCGGATCCAGAGCCGACAGAGGACACAACAAACACAGATGAAGACGGGCCGTGGCAGCAAGTCGGCCCAAGGCGCAAACAGCAGCCAACTACGCAAACAAGTGAGCCCACAAACTCACGAGGCAACGGCCGAGCGCTGCTGCCAACACCATCCACGCCGCGAACAAACAATAACAACACAGGGACCAACACAAACAACCCTGCGACTGCAGCAACCACAAACATACACGCAGCTACGCAGAACACAAACAACACCGCGACTGGCTTCCCACCGGTCATCATTCACAACTATGGAGACCTAAGTCTCCTAAACAAAGAATTTAACAATAAGCACAGCCCCACAACATACTACTCTAACCTCACCGGGGAACACGCCGCACTGTACGTGGCGAACAAGGCAGACTACACGAATCTACTGGACTTTCTCAAAGAAAGGAAGGTAGAACACTTCACGTACAGGACAGTCTTGGAAAAAACACAACAGTACGTGATTAAGGGGATAGACTCACGAACCCCGACCGACACGGTACACAACGAACTCTCTGCTCTCGGGTGGGAGTGCATTCGGGTAAACCGGATGTCAGAGTTCGGCACAGCGAGACCGTCACATAACTACATGGCGGAGCTGGCCGACACGGCCAAATCCCGCGACCTGCTGAAGTTAAAATTATTTCTTCACATTGTCGTTAATGTAGAGGTGTACAACACGCCGCGCACCCCCCAACAATGCCACAACTGCCAGCGCTATGCGCACGCGGGTATCAGATGCGGTCTCGCACCCCGCTGCCGCATTTGGGCTGGCGGTCACACATCCCAACGCTGCAAACTCCCCAATACAGCACCTCGCAAGTGCGCCAACTGTGGTGCTGCCCATCCGGCAAACTACAGAGGGTGCATTGCATACAAAGCACCTCTGAGACGCAAAATCGCGAAACATGCGAAACCAACCGCCATCATAGTTCCAAAACCGCCCCCGCGCCCAGTAAGAAGTGGAATATCCTTCGCTGGAGCGGTCGCTGGCAGCCCCAGCAGCGCGGGACGGTCAGAGGAGCCCCAGAGCTCAGAACACGCTCAGCAAACACCCCCATCAACAGACACACAGCAGACAAGCACAACAAATGACACCACACCCGCAGCGGGCACACCACACGAAACAAGCAACAACACCACCCTACCCCCTGAGATCGCGAACTGCAGCCCACCACAGGCTACAGAAAACGCACCCACAGCGCCAGAGGAGGAGGAGAAGGAGAAACAGCCGCAACACGAGGAACACGACCGCACCACAACAAGTACACAGTCAACAGAACGCCAACACCCACGAACACATCCCGGACACCAACTCAACAACCCACATAACACACCCACTCACCTCAGAAAATACACAGGCGCCCACAACTGCCACACGAACAACCGACTCGCAGGCCAGCCCTCACCAAACGCCAACACTGGAACAAGCGGCCGCTAACACGACCAACAACGCCCAGGCCGACATGACCAACATCACAACAACATTCCAGAGAATAATGGAAACATTATTCCCCGGACGCACGACCACCGAAATAGTCACGAAGATTATGGGGTGTGTCTCACAACTCTTCATGCAGTTCATGTCGGGTACGCTCATCTGGACTAGCTTCCAAGCCACTATCACACCGCTCTTTACACTACTACATGGATAATACACCACACCAGCCCCGAAACGCAGACTTAAACACAATCACACAGATCCTGTTTTGGAATGCCAACGGGATCGCAAACAAAACAGCCGAGATGGCCGCGTTCATGGAGCGAAAGGGTATCCGAATCGCTCTTGTGAACGAAACATTGCTTACGCCTCGCAAACAACTAAACCTCCCAGGTTATTGCGTCTATCGTACCGACCGAGCGGATGGCAGGAGGGGAGGCGGCACGGCAATCATTATACACAGAGACATAGACCACACGAACATCGAGATCCCAGCACTTGAAAGACTAGAGGCTACGGCCGTTAGGGTCAAGTTCAACGGAGCCAACACCACACTGGTATCGCTATACAATCCTCCTAAAAACATAGT
Source organism: Schistocerca americana (assembly GCF_021461395.2). NCBI lineage: Eukaryota > Metazoa > Arthropoda > Insecta > Orthoptera > Acrididae > Schistocerca > Schistocerca americana. The sequence continues at coordinate 98,265,949 of NC_060124.1, read as the reverse complement.
AACACGCGATATCAGCACAGTACTCAACATGGCACCGCGGGTAATAGCCGCTGGAGACCTCAACGCAAAACACCCCGATTGGAACTCACGAATACGAACCTCCAACGGCAAGAAACTGTACGAACACGCACTAGGCCGAAACTACATTATACTTGGGCCGGACGTTCCCACGTTCGTGCCTACACAGGCCCGACATAGGCCAGACGTGTTAGACATAGCCCTCATAAAGGGCATCACATGCACACTCAACCTAACGGTTGAAAACGATCTGGACTCAGACCACATGCCTGTAATACTGCACATGGAAGAGACGCTGCAGGACATTGAACCACGCAGGATGCTTAACTACAAACGTGCGAACTGGACACTGTTCAAGGAAACGCTTGATAGTCGCATTCCTGACACCCACGAAATTAACAACACACAGCAAATCGATGAGGCTGTGGAGGCTCTTACAACTGCCGTCCAAGACGCAATGACTGACGCCATTCCATTTACAACACCAAGACAACACTCGACGGCCCTGCCCCAGGAAATCCTGGGCCTTATCTCAATGAGGAACCGCCTCAGGAGATACTGGCAGCGAACCAGGCGCCCGTTCTATAAACTGCACGTCAACAGACTCCAGGGCATAATACGGAATAAAATCCAAACATTCAGAAACGAACAATGGGGACAGAAACTCGCTCGGCTGGATACCACACGTCCTGGCGTGTGGCAGCTGGCCAGACACTTCACCAGGGAGAAACACTACATTCCCACGTTACAAGGACCAGACGGCCCAGCCTACTCCGCGACGGAGAAGGCAGAGCTTATGGCCACAACACTTGCAGCGTCCTTCATGCCGAATCTGGTTCCTTCAGACCCAGCATTCACACTTGAAACGGACCAGGAGGTTACACGACTTGTAGCCCAGCCCTCGCGCGACGAAATCAGACGTGCTAGCACAAATGAAGTCACATGGGCTATCAAGCACACCAACGCTAGAAAAGCCCCTGGGCCTGATGGCATTCAAAACCGTGTCCTCCAGGAGTTCACGGATGAAGCCGCAGATTACCTCACACACCTAACGAATGCCATCCTGACACACCAACACTTCCCTGACTTTTGGAAGGCGGCCAAGGTCCTTATGTTCAGGAAGCCAGGGAAAGACCACTCCCTCCCACAAAATTACCGACCCATAAGTCTGCTGTGCTCGCTCAGCAAGATTGTTGAGAAGGTAATACTAAAACGTATCACTAGGCATTGCATCGCCAACGACACCCTAAGACCGGAGCAATTCGGCTTTAGGAATCACCACTCGACAACACAACAACTCCTCCGCGTAGTCGAACATATAACACACGGCTACAACATGAACAAGGCCACAGCACAGGGGCCGTGTTCCTAGACATCGAAAAGGCTTTCGATCGTCTCTGGCACAACGGACTCATACGCAAACTAAGCGAAGCTGGTTTCCCAGACGGACTCGTACGTCCCATACACTCATATCTCACGAACAGATGTTCCAACACTAACGTGCAGGATAAACAATCAACACAACACGGTATCCAAGCTGGAGTACCCCAAGGAAGCATTCTGGGGCCCATCTTGTTTAACCTGTACATTAATGACTACCCAGCGACACGAAACACGACGTTAGCCGTCTACGCGGATGACACAGCCATCCTCGCGCAAGACTGGAAACCGTCGAACATCAACTCACGAATACAGACAACACTCAGAACAGCTGAGCCTTGGCTGGAGCGATGGCGTATTAAAGTAAACGTCGACAAGTGCGAAGCAGTTCTGTTCACACGCAGACCGAAACTACTGCCCAAACACCAACACTGTAGACCGATAACACTACATACACGCCCAATACGTTTGCGAGAGAAAGTCAGATACCTTGGTGTCTGGCTGGACCGGAAACTTACATAGGGGGACCACATCGAATACGTTGCCAACCGAGCGCACGCGAGGCTCAAACAGCTCTACCCAATGCTCAACAGGGAAAGCACACTGAATAGGAGGGTGTCGAGGTCCTTATACACGACACTGATTAGACCTCTGATGACGTACGCAGCTCCCGTCTGGGGATATGCAGCCCCCACACGACTGCGCCGCCTGCAGATCATACAGAACAAAGTGCTACGAATCATTAGCAATGCTCCACGCTACACACGCACCGTGGATCTTCACCATGAATACCGCCTTGATACCCTCAAGGAAGTATTCAAGAAACACGCCACACGACTATACAGGAACTCGAGACACTCGAACAATCCTTCCATCCTCACTCTGGGAAACTACGATCACAACCACAGGTGGAAACACAAGCGACCAAAGACACTGCTAGCTAGGGCATAACCACCTATGGTAAACTAACATACGCAAACAGCGACAAACGTCGGTAAGCCCCTGCATATCAGCAATACTGACTGGCAACTACCAGCTGCTATTAGAGCCGACCAACAGGCCACAGCAGGGACACCGACGAGCTCGCCCACAGACGCACGAACAATCTCCCAACACTCCCTCACACTGTGCCTCCGGTATATGACCTATCGGACACAAGACCGATAACAAACATAACTGTTGCAGGTTGCAGGACGCTGAACGAGGAAACGAGGACTCTGTACCAGCACCCAGCGCCAGCCGCCGAGCAGCACAAACGCACAACGTCAAGGTATCGACATGCATGATACCCACTACTAACAAAGCCTATCCTTGCACAACCTATCGCAGGCAGCAAGACAACCGCTACTGCTCTTGCCGCCCGACCTAACTTTCGCAGAGGTTTTTTTCCCTTGGCTCTTGCCTTGGCACTTTTTTTCCTCTGCCCTTCAAACCGCTACCCTTCGTCAGATTTCGACCAATCTATCTCCAGATGAGCGCGTATTAATGGTTAATCCTAACCAGACGTACGCAAACATCGCAGTACCCACATCCTGCGACACCTCACTTTAGTGAATACTAACCCTTATGCAGAGATGGCAGTAGACCTTTTGTGTTGGCCATCATGCCGGTGTGGGCGCGGAGGGGCTCCACCTCTTGTAAAAAAAAAAAAAGTTAGACTCGGTTAGTCTAGGACCAGAATATTCTCGAGTTTTCTGCCACATATTTTGCTAACGTAAGACGATGACGGTACTTGTATGCTTCGCTTCTATATCTTTTCATAGACATACGAATCTCTGCTAACGTTTGTTTTTCATCATTTGCGTGTTCTCATTTCAACCGGAAGTACAACAGCCCCTGCTTCCTCAGCAGTTTCAGAACCTCGTTATTAAACATAAAACCGTAACTGGAACCGTTTGGCTGTCATCCATGGCACCCTTATAGCACAGTGGTACGTCGACGACATTCTACACTCCGTTTTGTTCCCATTTACGGCAGGCATCCTGGGCTTACATTCAGCAAGATAATGACAGCCCTCACAGAGCGAGACTTTCTATTGCTTGCCTGTCTGCCAAATCTTACCTTGGCCAGCAAGTTGGCACTGCTCTCCAACCATCTCGGTATCTGGCGATCTAGTGCGCCAATTGGAAAAATATTTGGCGCGATATCAGAAGAACATCCAGCAACTCTGTCAATAAATGCCAAGCAAAATGATTGCTTGTATAAGGACCTGAGGAGAACCTAACAGATATTGACTGCGCACTGTGTGAAGCTCTTTCTCTTGAACAAATCATCCAATTGTTCTTAAACTTTAATCAACTAACCTTCCACGTTAATGTAAAGGACTTTCTGCAATTCCTGGATGGCGATTAATAGCAAGATGCCTCTGAAGAAACATTAACAGATAACATCCATTTATTATACGGTTAAGGTTTTCAACGACAGGTGTTCTCAAAGGATGAAATCTGTTCGATGATGCCTCGGTGACAAGGTCGTGGAATAGACAACACAGATTTGCGAAGACACGGATGGGGAAGGAAATCGGCGTACCTTTTTCGAAGGACCTAAAAAAAAAGTGTGTGAAATATTATGGGACTTAACTGCTAAGGTCATCAGTCCCTCAGCTTACACACTACTTAACTTAAATTATCCTAAGGACAAACACACATACCCATGCCCGAGGGTGGACTCGAACCTCCACCGAGACCAGCCGCACAGGAAGGAACTAAAAGATTCTCTCTAGCGATCTATGGAAATCAGAGAAGTCCAAATCTGAATGTGTTTTGGAAATTTTAATCCCGACTACCGTTCAGTGGGACCGCAGTTCCTTAACCACGACAGGGCAGCACTCGGAGGAACATACTGCAACAACACTCTACCCATTCCGCTGTCCTGCATCAACGCGAGCCACAGTGTGGTTTTGTGTCGGTGGGTACTTTGCGTATCGCAGTCACTTCGCAGTTTCCTGTCGAGAATGGTCCGCACGAAGAACGATTGTTGGTGAGCCTCTGTGTGAGCTGGAATCATTTTACTTTCATGATCGTTTCGAGAGATATACGTATGAGGAAGCACAAAATATCCACTGAGCGTAGTGAGAATTTTATCAGCATATGATACCGTGAAGGAGAACCCCTCTCTTTACTGTTCGTGCTACTAAAAGAATCTGCTACAAAACATCTTGCTCTTCACCGGAATTTCTCTACGTCCTTTATGAACCATGCCTGGTACGGATGCCAGGCAGACGAGCGGTACTGAAGTAGTGGTCGAGCCGTGGTTGTGAAGCCATCTGCTATGTGTGTTGGCGTCACTTCCTGAGAACTGTTCCAATGAATCTCTATGTGCCATTTACTTTGCCTGCGGTTATATTTGCGAGGTCTTTCCACCTTAAATCACTCCTTACAGATACTGCCATATTTCTGCAATCGTGTAAACATAGAATAAACGGTGTTCCTGCTTATTTACTAACCGACCACGATATTATTGCAATTGGCCTCTCGTGGCCGTTCTCGGAAACAGGTGGTGACGTTACAGTAATCTAATACAGTGATGACTAAGGAAACTGCATCACATTCTGAATGATTTCAAGAGTGTTTAGCGAATATTTTCAAGTGATTCTGTGTGTTCTTGTGAAATATGGGGTGAAAAGAAAGCACAGGATTCAGTGGTCCAATGCAGGCAAATTATAATGGATGAAAACCAGATGGGAATGACACTGGATAGAGGAATGTTCAAAGTTTTGACACAGCTATTCTGTTGTTTGATTGCAGCAACATGGCAACTATACCACAAGGGAAATGATTTCGTATGTTGAAATTTGCGAGAAGTCAATTCATTGTTCAGGTGCAACGTGCATTCTGCGTCGATTCAGCAAGAAGCCGCCTCAGAACAAGCTGATTTATCACCGACATACAATATTCTTGGTTGTTGGTTGCATATGAAAAGGGAACAGTGTTGGTCGGCCTTTGAAAATGTGGATTATACACTACTGGCCATTAAAATTGCTACACCAAGAAGAAATGCAGATTATAAACGGGTATTCTTTGGACAAATATATCATGCTAGAACTGAAATGTGGTTACATTTTCACGGAATTTGGGTGCATAGATCCTGAGAAATTAGTACCCAGAACAACCACCTCTGGCCGTATTAACGACCTTGGTATTGTGACTCAGTTGCTCGGCCACCATTGACCAGACATTTTCAATTGGTGAGAGATCTGGAGAATGAGCGGGCAAGGGCAGCAGTCGAACATTTTCTGTATCCAGAAAAGCCGTACATGACCTGCAACATGCGGTCGTGCATTATCCTGCTGAAATTTAGGGTTTCGCAGGGATCGAATGAAGGGTAGAGCCACGGGTCGTAACACACCTGAAATGTAACGTCCACTGTTCAAAGTGCCGTCAATGCGAACAAGAGGTGACCGAGACGTGTAACCTACGGTACCCCATACCATAACGCCAGGTGATACGCCAGTATGGCGGTGACGAATACACGCTTCCAATGTGCGTTCACCGCGATGTCGCCAAACACGGATGCGACCATCATGATGCTGTAAACAGAACATGGATTCATCCGAAATAATGACTTTTTGCCATTCGTGCACCCAGGTTCGTCGTTGAGTACACCATCGCAGGCGCTCCTGTCTGTTACGTAATGTCAAGGGTAACCGCAGCCATGGTCTCCGAGCTGATAGTCCATGCTGCTGCAAACGTCGTCGAACTGTTCGTGCAGATGGTTGTTGTCTTGCAAACGCCCCATCTGTTGACTCATGGATCGAGACGTGGCTGCACGATCCGTTACATCCATGCGGATAAGACGCCTGTCATCTCGACTGCTAGTGATACGAGGCCGTTGGGATCCAGCACGGCGTTCCGTAGTACCCTCCTGAACCCACCGATTACATACATGTTCTGCTAACAGTCATCGGATCTCGATCAACGCGAGCAGCAATATCGCGATACGATAAATCACAATCGCGATAGGCTACAATCCGACCTTTATCAAAGTCGGAAACGTGATGGTACGCATTTCTCCTCCTTACACGAGGCATCACAACAACATTTTACCAGGCATCGCCGGTCAACTGCTGTTTGTGTATGAGGAATCGGTTGGAAACTTTCCTCATGTGAGCACGTTGTAGGTGTCGCCACCGGCGCCAACCTTCTGTGAATGGTCTGAAAAGCTAATCATTTCCATATCACAGCATCTAATTCCTGTAGGTTAAATGTCGTGTCTGTAGCACGTCATCTTCGTGCTGTAGCAATTTTAATGGCCAGTAGTATATCTGAGCGTTCACGCGCCGCCCTCGGAAGTCCATTAAACAGGCAGGCCAGGAACTTAAACTTCCTCAAACAACGCTGTTGCATATTTTGAAACGACGCCTGGATATGGAACTTTACAAGCTGCAGTTGACGGAGCAACAAAGTCCCTGCTACCATAACTGAAGGTACGAGTTTGGCACTTCTCCAGGAAATGGCACGTTTACCGAAGGCGTCATCTTTTCGAACGAATCGCCTTTTTATCTATCGGGCAAAGTAAGCCACCATAATGTAAAAATTTGATGCTCACAAAATCCTGGCGTCGTCAACGAACGTGAATGAGACTCAACGAAACGTAATGTGTTTTGTGCCGTTCCGTTCGCTAAGTTCATGGGCATTCCTTTTTTTTTGCGGAGTAAACTGTGACTGGAATGTTATACCTGGACATGCTGCGAACCTTTTTGTTTCCTCACCTTGTCAGTCATTTCGTTGTGCATGACGGCACCCCGCCTCACTTTTATGATGAGGTATGCCGTTATCTAAACACTCCCACAACGTTGCCTTGCAAGAAATGTCCAACAAGGTCTTGTTCATTCCTGTTGGCCTCCATGGTCCCCAGACGTCATACCTCTCGATATATTTCTGTGGGGGCACACTAAAGACACAGCCTTTGTCCCACCTATGGCAGCTGCTCTTCAAGAGCTGAGAAATCTAACTGTTGATGCTCTCGATTCAATAAAGAGAGGCCTGGTTCAAATGGCTCTAAGCACTATGGGACTTAACATCTGAGGTCATCAGTCACCTAGAACTTAGAACTACTTAAACCTGACTAACCTAAAGACATCACACACATCCATGCCCGAGGCAGGATTCGAACCTGCGAACGTGGGGGTCGCGCGGTTTCAGACTGTAGCGCCTAGAACCGCTCGGCCACTCCAGCCTGGCGATTCATTAAAGAGAGGCCTGTTAATTCGTGTGTGGAATCAAATGTACTACGGTTTGGATGTTTCTCGAGTAACGAAAGGTGCTCATGTTGAGTGTATCTACAATTGCATCTACATACATACTCCGTAAGCCACCGTACGGTGCATGGTGGAGAGCACTCTCTATCACATATGTCATTTCCTTTCACGTTGCACCCTTCAGATAGAGCGAGGTAAAAACGATTATCTCTATGTCTCCGTATAAGTCCAGAATTCTCATATTTATCTTCGTGGTCCTTACGCAAAATATATGTTGGCGGCAGTAGGATCATTCGGCAGTCAGCATCAAATGCCGTTTCTCTATTCTCAGGAGAGTTTTTCGAAATGATTGCCTTCTTCCCTCCATGCTGATCGAACCTGTTGGTAACAAGTCTAGCATCTCGCCTCTGAATTGCTTCGAAGTCTTCTTTCAGTCCGATGTGGTGCGGATCCTAAACACTCGAGAAGTACTCAAGAATAGGTCTGCTTTAGAGATGAATCACACTGTTCTCAAATTCTCCCACTAAACCTAAGTCGACCATTCGCCTGTCCTACTACAATTCTCACATGCTCGGTCCATTTCTTTCTCTTTGCAACGCCCAGTTATTTAAACGACATGAGTGGGTCAAGCAGGGCACTGCTAATGCTGTATCTGAACATTAGTGGTTTGTTACCTCTACTCATCGGCATTAGCTTACATTTTTCTATTTTAAGAGCTAACTGCAATTCATGACACCAACTAGAAATATTATCTAGGTAAACTTGTATCAGCCTACAGTCACTTATCTTCGACACCTTCCTGTACACCCCAGCATCATCAGCGGACACCGCAGATTGCTGCCCGTCCTGTCTGCCAGATCAGTCGTGTATATAGAAACTAGCAACGGTCCTATCACACTTCTCTGGGTAACTTCTGAGTGTAAGGTACTGTGTCCATGCGGACATAAGATTTTGAACCTTCCTCTATATAATGACATGCGCAGTGTGTTTCTATCTTCCTTGGTATATCTGTAACAAATAACTAAAATCTTTTCCTTCTTAACTAATCACCCAGTACCGACTGAAACTCACGACAAGCCGACCGAAGTGCCCTCGCTGCTAAATGCGGTAATACGTGCAATACATTTCTATGCTGTGTGTCAAATTTCAGTTTCTGCATCAAATAGATAATATAACATTCTCTGATGGTGCACCACTGGATACTTTTACGTATCAAGTTTTCTGTTCGTTAACAGTGACATTCTACAGTCTTGAAAACTACACTTCCTGAACGGCATATTACTATCGTCAGTTCACCACACTTTGAAGTCTAATTTCTGCAGAAAATATGTAGGAGGATAAAATATTATGGGAGCCTCTTTCACATATCCAACCCTTGCAGACTTCAATTACATTTTGAAGTGACATTTAGTGATCAATCATTTTGTAGCTAACATGTTCCTAGAATGAGGTATTAATAGGTAAGAAATTTTGTGTTATGCATTTTCACAAAGTAATTTAGGACCCATGGAGTTGTGTGGATCAGGACCATCTTACATATTTAAATCAGTACTGCTTCCTGAATATCAATGTAAGAAATGATTTTCTGACAAAATAGTTCTTGATGATGAAACGTCCCCTTAGAAGAATTCTACATGACTGTGCTTAAACTGACACACAATATTTTGTTAGCGCAACGCAATCTGACTTTCAAAATTCCCTACAAAAGAATGGCCCTGACTGACATTAAACTATACTTTTCACAAATCACTTACCTCACAAAAATCTTCGCTGCTCAAGCTACTGCAATACAGCGAGCGCCACTACTGCCAGCTAAATAAAATATTCAAACTATGGAAGGCACTAACTACTGATAGGGATAGTTAGCAAATGAAAGATATTAATAGAGAACAAACAATGTATTTACCTTGATATCATCATATATAAATATAGCAGTTCATGACAAATTTCAAAACTCCGCCATCTCTCTCCCCACATCCACCACTGCTGGCGGCTCACCTCAAACTGCGCAACGCTACGCGCTGTTCACATCCAGCTGTCGCTGCCCAACACTACAATGGCAGACAACAATGCAAACTAGACACAGACTGCACACAGTGCAGCCAGTGATTTTCATACAGAGGTGGCGTTACCAATAAAAAAACCTAAACAGCCTACTTACATAGCCCCCATGCTCCCCACAAAAAATTTTACAAATTGGATTGGGCAGTGGCCAATACAGATTTGAAAAAAAATTTTCATTATTACAATAACAAAGAAATCAAATGCACACACTTATTGATACAATGTTGGTCAAAAGCTAAAATTTTCTCACAGTCCATAAAGACAGTCCTAATCGTACATAACAGTAGAATAGCAGTGTTTTTCTCAGAGTCTGAGCAGCAAAAGAAAATGCACACGGAAGTAGTGGATTTCCATGCAGTCTTGAAGAAGTAGCGTTGTCCTTCCAACGGAAAGACAGTGCTGACTCTTGACATGCTGACAGATAATGGGCCACAACATAGCAAACCCACAGCAGAGTCAGTCGTAGTTTGGAAGAATATTGGTAGGCAGGTCATCACAGAGCAGACCCACTGTAGTCCTGGTAGAGAGTATGGTGTTGGTGGGCCACCAGAGGTGCAGACCCACTGCAGTCCTTGTAGAAAGTGTGGACAGGCCCACTGTAGTCCTGGTAGAGATGGCCAGCAGCCATCTGTTGTGATTGTGCAGGTGCACAATCACCAGTGAAGAGTCTTGCAGTTAATATAGCAAGTCCATAACCACCACTTGTGCACTCACAAAGTTTTTTGGAATTGTCCTTAGAACGAGCAATGTTGTTATCCAGTCCCTTGCTGAATTATCAACACACGTGCAAACACTAACAGTCCCTACTTCTCACATATTGTCCATATACTATGACCAACAGAAACGTGTGCAGTGAAATGTAACTTACAAGTTAATAATAAGATGAACTGGTGTCAATTACAATTTTATAACATGAGAATACAATTACAAAGGTACAAAATACATCACTAAAAACATAATAATACAGATAACATTTGTAGGAATAGGGGCTTTACAAAAGAATAGAAATAAACATATACATCAGTGTTACAGGAATTATGACATGAGTACATAAATAAAAGATCAGAATAACTTTCGAAACATTAACTTGACACATGAGCATTAACACAAAACAGAGTAAATAATGTCTAAACATCTTTACAAAGTAAATAACACATTATTAATGCCAATTGTATTTGAGGATAACAGTATTCCTCATCATAGTGAATGTAACTTAGCATTAGAAGAGCAAAAAGTTCTATGAAACAGTACACAGAGACAGGAAGAAAACAAATACACAAGGATACACAAACATATAGTGGGATAACACCAATCGGAAAGGACAGGGTTCGTTTTCAGTGTAACATGTGGTACTGCAGTCCAACCCAAAACTTCATATATCTTTCCTCTTATTTCATCCTTTGTTTACACCAAAAAAATTCTATCTAAGCATGCTTTCTGTATTTATATGTTTACACATTTCTTACCTCAACATTTATTTCCAAGAAAATCCTACCTAAACCTGTTTTCTGTACTTTTTTTCGTATAACTTCTCAATGCATTTCTTCCAATTCATCGCAACTCATTCTCTTAGAGGCTACCCCCTCTTAAGCTAACTTAAATCTACTGAGCTCAGATGCTAAACTAAGGGACGAGGCAATGCAGCAGCATATAACAAATTAACACAAACAGCAATGCAAAAAAAAAAAATTGAAAATTTCAAAGCAAGCTACAGTAAATATAAATTACCAAGCAATGCAACATTACAACTAATATGAGCCAATGTGCAGTAACAAGAAAAATAGGTCAGTAGTAAAACTAGCTTAACAGAGTAACACAATTTAAAATTCAGTAGCACTATGCCTGGCAAACAGCAGCAGCAAATATAAAAAATATAAAACTTATATCTATACATGACAAAGCTCAAGCAGAAAAGATATTACAGTAAAAGCAACAATGCAGATAAGGGAAGTGTATATTCACATCTTAATGTCTATGTAAATTAAAGTGGTGCACCACAACAACTTATTGTAAAAAAATATTACCATGTACTTGAAAAGAAAATTATGTGTCCGGTTACTGTTACTAGTCCCTTCTTATTGTTCTTTCCTTTCCAAGTGCTCCTTTTTTAAAGAATGTGGATTACAAAATTATTATTTAATAGATCTGTTGACAGAAAGTGTTCACATTAGCAAATGCATTTTATTTTATAAAAGCAATGCTGCAACACAGCTGGAAACCAGAAATGAAAAGCAAAGCATAAAAATATCATTCAATAGTCATGTGACATTTCAAAAGTTAGTAGAAATTCTCTCAACTCTCATAGAAAGACGCTTGTCGTAATCAGGTGTGCAGATGTAATAATATTTCTCGTCATTTCATTAGGCATTTCAGTAAATATCATAAATTACGAGCTCCACAGTATGCTTTCGACAAGGAAATGTCAATAGCGAGGATAATGGCCTCCCCTTTTTTTTTTCTACCTGTGCTTCCGGAAAGGCACACCCTAATGGCTTGTTCTCCAGGTGTCTGACACAGCTGTGTGCCGACGACGCACGTGCAGGTGGTCACTTAACTTTCTTACGGAAATATTTACGACAGCAGTTTCCGCTACAGTGACAGTCTCATATAAAAATTTCACAGGTCGAGAATTTACGTTGCAAATGTGTAGAAACAAAATCCTATGAATATAACAGTGTCCAAAAAAATTTTCGCCGGCATTGTGATACATTCACGCATTTACACACATTTCATAACTCTTAAAGTACGATTCTTGGTTTCCAACATCCTGTTTCACAAGTCAAGAGTCCCTAACTTCTATTCATTATTCATATACATATAAACACGTAATCACATTCCTCATATATGGTAGCATCACCTTATTGACATAAACATACCTCAACAGCATAAAACACATCGTCGTCGTAAAAATAACATCATAACACCTCAGTCAAATCTCAAAATGGTCGTAGCTTTCTGCAATAATTTCAAACCATAAAAAATATTCTCTGCTCATTTCAATAGTGTCATCTGCCTCAAACGTACTTTAAAAATCATGATCTCATACCAAATACATCATTCAAAGCTCTCATAGTATCACAATGGTTCCGAAAAATGTGAGCATTTCTCAAAGTACAGACAAAATACAAATTCGTTAGTGTGAAGTTATCCAACTGCGTAATTACATAAACATCTGTCACTGATGTAGTAAAAACGTTTGTCTGTCTCAGTTAAATGATCAGATAGCTGTGTAATTATGTGTTGGAGAAATATGGTACCGATGTGTAAAGTTGTATAAGCAAATACCATATTAGCTAGGGTTCCTTGTGGTTGCCACACACATGGTACACAAAGTAAGCGTGTACCCCCCTGAGGATTAATGTAATTATACCCTCAGGTGTTACAGATTACAGCAATGGAATGAAATGTATCACGGAAAACTTTCTTTGTAATTCAAAACTCTTTAAAAATTTATGTTTTAAGTACAAAATTAATCACTGAAATGCGTGTCCTGTAGCGCTAAATGTGCATCTTGTTGTAAGATAATCTCTGTGGAAGTGTCGTAGTTATTTTCCTCCGAAAGCTAAGTTCTGCAGAAGCCAATGTACTTACCTCATGATAAACAAAAGTGAAATGCTTTGCGTAGAGATATCTTAGTTATTACGCTTATTGTTGTGATGATGAAAGTACTGTGCTGTAATGTATTGTTGTGCTATGGAAAAGGCTGTCTCCTTGTAGCTATACCACAAAAGTTACTAATAAAACGTATTTTGATTTCCAGAAGAATTCAGAAAAACTGTGCAGATATAAAACAGATACACCGCAAAAGCAACATTGTTAATTGTCACTCATTAGTAGCGTCATGATAAAACCGTGTAGTTGTCACTTAAACTAAACACTGTGTCGTCTGGTATCTCACAGAAAGTACATTAAACCCAGAATGTATTTTCAAGTGAACCAAAATGTTGCATTAAAATCTCATTAGCAGTACCAGTATGTGTCGTAAGTATGTAAGCCTGATAGTCGTTACGTAATCGTGCAACTAACAAGCAAGAATGTACAAATACAACACTGTGTCGTCTGTTCACTATAACAATGCATTCGTAATTTCTGTTTAAAAATGTTCCCTAGGTTCTAGACTGGATATTTAACTTCAAACATTGTTGCATGTTAACAGTTTCTTAAGTCTGACAAAGCACACTAGAAATGTGAAGTGAAAAGTTATATGGCAAAGACAAAGTTAAAAAGCAGATTATCTCTCAATAAATGGTTTTACATGTGAAATGTGGTGCAAACCTTTACTCTTCCTAGTACTCAGAGTTTGAACTTGAATGCAATTGTCATTTGGTATATGTCGGTGAGGAGTGCCAAAATTTTTTCAAGGTTAGCGTCTATGTAATTTTTTCCTGAGCCAGCTGGCACAAGCGGTTGCCTGCGGTGCGAGTCATTGTCTGTCCCTTTGTTGGCGCGCGCCGTTATTGGGATTAGGAGACCTAGCTTCTACAAATTCACTCTGACGAGAGGGCCCTGCTCTGTTTGAATCCCGCCAGTTCTGATGCAATTCAGGTCTGTCATTAGGATCATATCGTCTGTCGTCATGTCGGTAGATTCCATAGTTTCTTTCTTGTCGGTCACATGGTGGAGAATTTCTCCCTGAATTGTAACTGCGCGCTGGTCCGTTGCGTCAAAAGTTATTCTGTCTCCCTTGATAGTATTTATTTTGGTTCCCATATTGTCTGTTTATCTTATTGTCTCTGTGATAGTCATTACCACGGAGAGGTGACCTTTCCCTGTAGTTATTACTACTCTGCCAACGGTTGTCATACGGGTGGTGTCTGTTTTGGTCACGATTTGTGTTGTGAGAATAGCCTTGTCGTGTCAAGTTATTACTTCTTTCATCGCGGAATTGCGACAGATGTGACCTGTAATTGTTGTGTTCCTGGTTTCGCGTCCCGCGATTGTCAGTGTCAATTTCTAATTCTTGTAAGAGTCCCTGAAATGCTTCAATGTCGTCTTTGCAACGTCCTGCCAAAATAATATGTCGTAAATGTTCAGGCAGTTTGATTAAGCAAAGGCGGATGAGTTCTGAGGGGCTGTATGGGTTTGAAAGATACTGATTCTTATGCAACATGTCTTCAAAATATTTCATAAGACTGGAAAATTCAGATTGTTCGAAATGTTTCATCATTATGATGTTATGTTTTACTCGGTCTTGTGTAGCTTGAGACCAATAAGCTGAGAGGAAGGAATGATAAAATTCTCCTTCACTGTGACAATCGTGAATGACCGATCGCATTCTTACAGCTGGTTCATTCTCCAAGTAGCCACACATAAATTCTAATCTGTGTTCTAACGACCAGTTGGGAGGAAAACAATGCGAGAATTGATGGAGCCATGCTTGTGGATGAATGTCGTTGCCAGAATTCTTAAATGTTTTGAATTTACGTGTAGTAATGAACAGCTTATAGTCAAAATCATCATGTCGCCGAGTCGCATATCGGTCATTGTTAGGTCGTGTTGGCCGTTCCATCTCAAAATTCGGTGCACATTGCCAATTTCTTTCATAACTTCCGAAATGCCCTGTGTTATTATTTTGTGGCTGTTCCGTATTTCTGTGTCCCTCTTCCCATATTGGGGCGCGAGTACCCTCTGAAATACGTAATTCATGTATTACCTGTGTCAGCTGATCTTGTACTTCCCGGATTTCTCTTTTGTACTGTGTATTGATTTGATTTTGATTCTGTTTGAATTTTCTAATTTGTTCATACTCTTCTGTGTCAGTGAAGGCTACAGGTCTTGTGTCATTCAGATCATCATCTACCTTTGTAGATAAGTTAGTGACCTGATCCGAAAGTTCGGCTACTTTCTCCGATAGTGAACACATTTCCTCAGTGTGTTTTTCTGAACCAAGTTTCAGAGTGTCCATTTGTGTTGAAATCGAATCTACTGTGTCCTTTAAGTTTTCCTGAGTTTTTGCAAGTTGCGTAACCGAATTGGTAGATGCAACTGAGTCAATTTTAGCCCATAAGGTCTCATGATTTTCATGAACAGTGGTTTGCAGTTCTTTTATGGCTGCTTCGTGATTCTGTAATGCATTTTCATGCCGCGAAAAAATAGGTTGAAAATGCTCCCAAATTTGTGTTTTTACGTCATTACAGACTTTTTGACATTTCGATTCAATGTTATGTAACTCAGTAGTTAAATCTTCAAGTGTTTGTTCAAGTGTTTGTTCCAATGAGTCTAACTTTTTAAGATTTTGTTCCACTGTGTCTAACTTTTTAAGATTTTGTCCCATTTGTCTCTGATTTTGTTCCATTTGTTGCATTAATTGCAATAATAATGTATTAGTGTCTGGAATCTGTTTCTCTACGCTTTTCGGCATTGCGTTTGCACCGGCAACATTCAGATTTTGACAAGCAGAAAATGTGTCTCGACTTATTTGAGAAAACGGTGATGACCCAAAACCTGAATCTACAGTATTTGCGAAATTGTGTCCTGTCATTTCGGATTCCTGAGGCGAGCTGTTGCCGACCGATCGATCGATAATGCTTTCCTGTTCACTACCTGTCTCACTGTCTACACCATTGTTTGCAGCCCGCTCCATTTCCCTATGCACAGTTACCAAATTACTACTTTGAACATCAGTTAATTCATTACTCGGTGGCGCTAACACACTGCTTTCATTTTCACTGTCATTTCTCAGTTTACTTTGGAGCCTAGTATTACGTTTTTCACACGCCATTATTGTCACAGTATTTCACACGACAACACAGAAAAACACAATTTGAAGATCAGAAATAAGAGAACACATTAACATAGCACTGAAAATAATATCTAGTTAATTGCAGCTGCGAAATACTTGGTGCAAATCTACATGCATACCACAACTGTTTTACTGTACAACAATGAAAGACTGCAACTACAAAGGAGATTTTCTCTACAATTACGCGCTAGCAATACACAAAATCTACAGTAATTACACAAACTACAACAAAAAATCAGAAGATTCCAGTGAGGTATCCTCGGCTAAGGGTCGACATATGAAACGTCCCCTTTTGAACAATTACAAATGACTGTGCTTAAACTGACACACAATATTTTGATAGCGCAACGCAATCTGACTTTCAAAATTCCCTACAAAAGAATGGCCCTGACTAACATTAAACTATACCTTTCACAAATCACTTACCTCACAAAAATCTTCGCTGCTCAAGCTACTGCAATACAGATGGCGCCACTACTGCCAGCTAAATAAAAGATTCAAACTATGGAAGGCACTAACTACTGATAGGGATAGTTAGCAAATGAAAGATATTAATAGAGAACAAACAATGTATTTACCTTGATATCATCATATATAAATATAGCAGTTCATGACAAATTTCAAAACTCCGCCATCTCTCTCGCCACATCCACCACTGCTGGCGGCTCACCTCAAACTGCGCAACGCTACGCGCTGTTCACATCCAGCTGTCGCTGCCCAACACTACAATGGCAGACAACAATGCAAACTAGACACAGACTGCACACAGCACAGCCAGTGATTTTCATACAGAGGTGGCGTTACCAATAAAAATACCTAAACAGCCTACTTACAACGGTTGCATGCGATTCTATTGCCTGCGAAAATTAATGAAGTGCAAATCATCAGTATTAGGCCAGAGCTGATGCTAATGTAGCGTTTTGTCATCACAGAGTTTATTTATTGGTTTATATATTTTGTTTGGTAACTCTTCATCAGATCCATTTACGTGTTCTTCACAAAAATTTGAGGAAATTAGCACTTCTTCTGACACCTGTCGAAAACCCAATGAAGCCTTCCACTTTGGATTCGCCAAATAACGTCTGAAGTTCCTTGTTAATAAGTTCTAAAACTAAGAATTAAAATAACGCACTCTGACAGTAATGAGTAAAGCCTGCGGTAATATGACGTATTGTTTTCATTATCTGCTCCAAGTATTAACTCAGGCATTGACTGAAATGAGCCTACTACAGTACGTTGTGCGTATGGATGTTGCAGACATCATTTTTGGCGGAATGATTTTTATTTATTATTGTAGATCTTTCAGATTTTGAAACGCAGTTTTTTTGTATTTGAGAACGTAACAAATAATGTACAATTAAGACTTACGAGGATGCAAATGCTCTCAAAGAACGTCTTGTAACTTTCGAAAGTTTAAGACACAATATGTGGCGTACGTAACAAGATACCGATGTGCTTAGAATTCTGTACGAAGCTGCGATTATTGCACAATCGCTTATTTCAAGGCGCATTGGTACAGTGGAATAATACTACGTTGCAACAACAACCAACCGCACCCTCACAATTATGGGTAGTAGGTCCGAAAGTGCTAAATGTATTTTAGTGCTTACGTTGTGTAGCACATCTGTGGAGTAATTTTTTTGAACGTTTTGTAGTAGGCTAGTTCGAAGGTACTGTAGTTCTCACGGAAGTGGAAATACGCTTTGGGAGACCTGGGAGTGCAATGTAGCAGTGCTGTTCCCGAGGAGCGATTTTATTCCCCCAGTCGAGACCAGGCGACGCCGACGACAGGCTACGGAAGCAGCGCTTATTCCGTAGCAACTCACCTGGGAGTAGTGGGAGTAGGCACGGCAAATATAGGGTGTGGTGTCGCGGGGGGTTGGGGGGGGGGGAGGAGAGAGGCGGGCAGGAGTAGCAGGGCAGTGGTTGGGGGTGGAGGGGACGGCGCCGGCGACTGCCGTGTCTGGCGCCGCCGGCTGGCGCGATATTGCCGAGCCGTGCTGGGCTGGGCTGGCGGCGACGGCGGTGCAGGCGTCTTTCCGCTGTCTGCGCCGAGCTGCGCTGGCAAACACTTGCTGTTGACTTTTGGGCTCCGGCGGTGAGCTAGACCAGGCCGAGCGGGAATCTCGTTGGGTTACCCGCCAGACAAGAAGTAGGAGGTGTGCGGCGTGGCGTCCGCGATACGGAACGGCCGAGAACAGCACGCTGCACAGCATACTGTAACCCAACAGGCGCTGGAAACAGTACCCTGGTGAGAGGTCAACAGACTGTTAGATATGTGAGAAACCACCCTTTGTAACTGTTGGAGTTCATGTGTAACTTACTTCGCTTCCTTCCTTGCTCTCACAAGGGGTTGCCACTACGTTTGGATCACGGATTTATTTCAAACTTTACTCACTTTTACTAGTCGATTAGGACAACATAATACTCAGGTAGTACGACGTACTACTTAACCGATTTTTAATTTCTTTGTTTTGGCCAGCAACGTTACATAAACAATATATCCTACTTAAAGCTATTCTTCGCATTATGTAAGCGCTCAGATATCGATAGGAACAATCTGCGGACGACACATTGGAGTGCGCTTCTAAGCATTGTGAGACGAGGTCGGTCCGCGAGAGTGGACGTAGTAGTGTGGGTCGAGAGCTCGGAGACAGAAGACGTGTCATGCTGGCCTCATGTCGGTGATGGCACATCTTATCACACTCAACGCCTGGTTTCATTTATGTATCCAGCAGAGATTTAGATGGCTTAACTACGATTGGAGATGGAATTCAAGTTAAAAATCGCAAGCATAGCGAAAACAAATTGCAGTCTTAGGTTCGTGATTGTTAGTCCGAGTTTGCAGAAATCACATGTTTTGCTTCTCAGTGAAAGATGCCTCCCATCCTCCAAATAATAATAATCATTCTCAACATCTAAATATTATGATGTGGTTACTAAATATTAGGGTAACTATGGAACTGAAATAATCAGTTATCTGGCACTCATCCATTATTGACACATACGTCATTTGTCATTTTCGTTATTAATACTTGCTCATGATGATTCTGAAGTTTTAAATATGCTTAGTTAAAGAAATCCCTTCTCAAAAGTTATTTAGTAGTAACAGGAACCAAGCAAACTCCTTTTTATTAAATTTATCCTTAGTAATAATAGCTTCAGCCGCTGCTGCTTCACGCTGCTGCGCATTGCTGTAAACCACATGCAGAAAGGCAGCCATCTAAAGGGGTAAGCGTATAACTTAGGACCAAAACAGAGACATTGACACACCACAACATGTCGTGTACTCTAGTACAGTAAATTCCATTTCAGAAGCCAGATTCTGGTTCAAAATGGTTCAACTGGCTCTGAACACAATGGGACTTAACATCTATGGTCATCAGTCCCCTAGACCTTAGAACTTCTTAAACCTAACTAACCTAAGGACATCACACAACAGCCAGCCATCACGAGGCAGAGAAAATCTCTGACCCCGCCGGGAATCGAACCCGGGAACCCGGGCGTGGGAAGCGAGAACGCTACCGCACGACCACGAGATGCAGCCAGATTCTGTATTACTTGTAAACTCTTATTAAAATACGCAGTCCGATAGCTTATCCAAAGTTAGTTTTAAGTTTTTCATGTATCAATATGTTGAGGGCTTAAATGACACTCATACAACATGCACAGAGTATTATACAGGTTAGATTCCGTTTACTGGTAGCTCAGATTGCTTATCGAGTCCCGTTTCACAGATTAACATAGGCAATATTGGCTGTAGCTACCTTACATGCTTGTTGCAAATACATTACAATAATAGCAAAAAAGGGAAACAGCACAAATTTACGAAGTTAGCATGCAAACACACTTTTAAAGTAAAGTAGAAGTACAGTCAGACAAACACCAGACATCCGGTTGCGGTGATGAGAATGACATTGGAGCAGAATTACCACAGCACTACAGAGCAACATTATGACAAACAAGCATATGCTCTTACAGTAAAAGACAAAACATGGAAGGGCAAACACCGTACAACTGAAGAACAAAACTGCAAATAACATCATATAACAATATGAGAAACGTAGCATACAGACAGACGCACTTAAAGTAAAAGAAAAACCCAAAATGACAAAGACATACAGCCAACGGTATGTACAATAGTGCCAGTATAACAGTAACATAAAAAGCACAGGAGACCAAAAATGAAAATTTAATGTACAACTGGACGTCTGTACATCTACATCTACATGGTTACTTTGCAATCCACATGTAAGTGCCTGAAAGACGGTTCATCGAACCATTTTCATACTACTTCTCTACCATTCCACTCTCGAATGGCGCGCGGGAAAACGGAACACCTAAATCTTTCCGTTCGAGCCCTGATTTCTCTTATTTCATTATGATGATCATTTCTCCCTACGTAGGTGGGTGTTAACAAAATATTTTTGCATTCGGAAGAGAAAGTTGGTGATTGAAATTTCGTAAATAGATCTCGCCGCAAAGAAAACCGATTTTGTTTCAGTGACTGCAACCCCAACTCACGTATCATACCAGTGACACTCTCACCCCTGTTGCGCGAGCTGCCTTCGTTGCACATTTTCGATGTCCTCCGTCGATCCTACGTGGTTAGGATCCCACACAGCGCAGCAATATTCCAGCAGAGGACGGACAGGTCTAATGTAGGCTGTCTCTTCAGTGGGTTTGTCGCATCTTCGAAGTGTTCTGCTAACAAAGACCAGTCTTTGTTTCACCTTCCCCACAATACTATCTATGTGGTCTTTGCAATTTAAGTTGGTCGTGATTGTAATTCCTAGGTATTTAGTCGGATTGACAGCCCTTAGATATGTGCGAGTTATCATATACCCCAAATTTATCGGATTTCCTTTAGTACCCATGTGGATGACCTCGCATGTTCCTTGGTTTAGTGCCAATTGCCACTTGTCGCACCATACAGAAAGTCTCTCGTAATTGATCGTCTGGTGATTTCACTAGGCGGTACATTACAGCGTCATCTGCAATCAATCTAAGGGGGCTGCTCAGATTATCGCCTACGTCATTTATGTAAATCAGGACCAGCAGAGGGCCAATGACGCTACCCTGCGGAACGCCAGATATTACTTCTTTTCTACTCGATTATTTACCGTCTGTCACTACGCAAATTAAAACACAAAATTACGCACCCGGTTACGAACTGAGCCGATGTCATGTGGAAACGAAGACATCGGCAACTCATAAAGTAAATTTGGATGTCGGTGGCTTTTAAATAGTCTGTGGGCAAGTTATATTATCAAAATGGTAGAGTAAAACAGGAACACTGGTGGGAGGGATGTAACCTTTCGCAGCCAATTTCTTATACAAGACTGACTATGCAGTCGTGTACTTGGAACGTACCAGTATGATGTAGTTAAGATCAGCTACTGGCATTGTGTCCTTATCGCAGTATCCACATGTGATAATCTTCAACCGAAATAGGTGGGCGGGATAACACCCGTGTCGTAGCCTCACGTAAATGATTTATGTTACATGACGTCTACGAAGCTGCACCAAGGCGAACCACGGTCGAGAAGAGATGTTCGGCTGTACGGCCGCCAGGTGGCCGCTAAAGGTGAGTCCACACTACTCGTGTGGCTCGTGTACTTGTGAGACTTTCGAGCCTTACGAGTATTGCGGACGGAGGTAGGCTCAGAGGGCTCGCCGGGAAACAGGCTTGCGAGCCGCCTGCTGCTGTCGGTACATCAGTTGGCTCGCTGAACTTGTACAGTTTTGTCTTGGTATTATTCTTTTTCTGTGTTGTGGACATCGGACTTTCTATTAAAATGGAGTGGACCGATGATTTGGCCATGAAATACATAAAAACTTATGAACAATATCCTGTGCTGTGGGATGCAACAAATTCCCAATATAAAATAAAAATTAAAAAATAAGTGAATCGTGGGATTCCATCGTGACAGAACTCCGTGTGGATGTTGTCGAATTAAAATAATAACTAGCTTATTAGCCACTTACAGGAAAGTCCGCCAGAAGAAAAATGAACCTTGGAAGTCTGTCGCTGGGGTTGAGGAAGTGAACGGGTTTGGTTCCTAGGCATTTGAATATATCCACTGCGAATATCAGCTGCGGAAGGCAATAAACACAGATGTTAGTAAAAAATATTTGTTTTTGGAAATGTGTAAAAAACATATGGGCAGGATTCAAAAAGAAAAGTGAGACTCAACAGAACGTTTTCTTCCCACAAGTAGCTGCCATCGGAAGACAGTAATAGGAAGGTTACATGTACATCTACATCTATACTCCGCGAGCCACCTTACGGTGTGTGGCGGAGGGTACTTATTGTACCACTATCTGATCCCCCCTTCCCTGTTCCATTCACGAATTGTGCGTGGGAAGAACGACTGCTTGTTAGTCTCCGTATTTGCTCTAATTTCTCGGATCTTTTCGTTGTGATCATTACGCGAGATATATGTGGGCGGTAGTAATATGTTGCCCATCTCTTCCCGGAATGTGCTCTCTCGTAATTTCGATAATAAACCTCTCCGTATTGCGTAACGCCTTTCTTGAAGTGTCCGCCACTGGAGCTTGTTCAGCATCTCCGTAACGCTCTCGCGCTGACTAAATGTCCCCCTGACGAATCGCGCTGCTTTTCGCTGGATCATGTCTATCTCTTCTATTAATCCAACCTGGTAAGGGTCCCATACTGATGAGCAATACTCAAGAATCGGACGAACAAGCGTTTTGTAAGCTACTTCTTTCGTCGATGAGTCACATTTTCTTAGAATTCTTCCTATGAATCTCAACCTGGCGCCTGCTTTTCCCACTATTTGTTTTATGTGATCATTCCACTTCAGATCGCTCCGGATAGTAACTCCTAAGTATTTTACGGTCGTTACCGCTTCCAATGATTTACCACCTATGGCATAATCGTACTGGAATGGATTTCTGCCCCTATGTATGCGCATTATATTACATTTATCTACGTTTAGGGAAAGCTGCCAGCTGTCGCACCATGCATTAATCCTCTGCAGGTCCTCCTGGAGTACGTACGAGTCTTCTGATGTTGCTACTTTCTTGTAGACAACCGTGTCATCTGCAAATAGCCTCACGGAGCTACCGATGTTGTCAACTAAGTCATTTATGTATATTGTAAACAATAAAGGTCCTATCACGCTTCCCTGCGGTACTCCCGAAATTACCTCTACATCTGCAGATTTTGAACCGTTAGGAATGACATGTTGTGTTCTTTCTTCTAGGAAATCCTGAATCCAATCACAAACCTGGTCCGATATTCCGTAAGCTCGTATTTTTTTCACTAAACGTAAGTGCGGAACCGTATCAAATGCCTTCCTGAAGTCCAGGAATACGGCATCAATCTGCTCGCCAGTGTCTACGGCACTGTGAATTTCTTGGGCAAATAGGGCGAGCTGAGTTTCACATGATCTCTGTTTGCGGAATCCATGTTGGTTATGATGAAGGAGATTTGTATTATCTAAGAACGTCATAATACGAGAACACAAAACATGTTCCATTATTCTACAACAGATTGACGTAAGCGAAATAGGCCTATAATTATTCGCATCTGATTTATGACCCTTCTTGAAAATGGGAACGACCTGGGCTTTCTTCCAGTCGCTAGGTACTTTACGTTCTTCCAGCGATCTACGATAAATTGCTGATAGAAAGGGGGCAAGTTCTTTAGCATAATCACTGTAGAATCTTAAGGGTATCTCGTCTGGTCCGGATGCTTTTCCGCTACTAAGTGATAGCAGTTGTTTTTCAATTCCGATATCGTTTATTTCAATATTTTCCAAAAAAAATGGTTCAAATGGCTCTGAGCACTATGGGACTCAACTGCTGAGGTCATTAGTCCCCTAGAACTTAGAACTAGTTAAACCTAACTAACCTAAGGACATCACAAACATCCATGCCCGAGGCAGGATTCGAACCTGCGACCGTAGCGGTCTTGCGGTTCCAGACTGCAGCGCCTTTAACCGCACGGCCACTTCGGCCGGCAATATTTTCCATTTTGGCGTCCGTGCGACGGCTGAAGTCAGGGACCGTGTTACGATTTTCCGCAGTGAAACAGTTTCGGAACACTGAATTCAGTATTTCTGCCTTTCTTCGGTCGTCCTCTGTTTCGGTGCCATCGTGGTCAACGAGTGACTGAATAGGGGATTTAGATCCGCTTACCGATTTTACATATGACCAAAACTTTTTACGATTCTTGTTTAGATTGTTTGCCAATGTTTTATGTTCGAATTCGTTGAATGCTTCTCTCATTGCTCTCTTTACGCTCTTTTTCGCTTCGTTCAGCTTTTCCTTATCAGCTATGATTCGACTACTCTTAAACCTATGATGAAGCTTTCTTTGTTTCCGTAGTACCTTTCGTACATGATTGTTATACCACGGTGTTAATTCTGAGGCGAAGGGTACACTGAACGTTGTGTCCGGCGTTCCAGATCAGGATCTGGAAGACGTGCGTCTGATGTATTGCAAAGCGTACGGCACTGTTGCACTGGTTCGTCGTTTCCACCAGGAGAGGTATCCTCAGCGAAGGTGTCCAGATCGGAAGACACTTGAAGATCTCCATCATCTTCTGTGCACTCATGGAAATGTACTGTATACGTCTCCTGGTTTGGGTAGGGGATGACCACGTATGTAATTCGAGATGTCGAGGAGGAGATTCTCGATGCTGTGCACATGCCTCCTGTCAGCACACGAAGGATAGCATTGCACGTGAGTGTTCCTCGTACGACTGTCTCTTTTGGTAGCTGCAGCTGCATCCTTATCATTTGCCAAGTGTGCAGGCCCTACACCAGCAATAACCCTGCTCTAGATGCGTTCCGCTAATGGTTCTTGCAGCAATGTGCTACCGATCCGAACTTAACATCAATTATTATTATTTACAGATGAAGCACAATTCAGATAGGATGGCGTTACGTACTTCTTCGAGCTGCTTGTATGGACGTTTGAAAACCCACAGTTGTTCCATCTCATCACAAAGTGCAATTCTTCCTGAACGTATAGGCCCGTATCATTTGTGATCGGTTAGTTGGATTCATGCAATAGTAAATAGACTTACGTGCAAGCGTACACAAACTTTCTGCAAAACACTATACCTCATGTTTTTGAAGACATTCCACAGATCATTAGTAAACAAGCTAACGTGTTGCATAATGGCGCTTCTGCTCAATCCAAGTACGGCTCGCGGATGCCTGTCTCGAATGTTTCCTCCTCGCCAGACAGGTAAGGGTGGCCCAGCTGCTTCCTCTCCAAGTTCACCAGATTTGAATCCTAACGATTGCTAATTAAAATGCCCTTTAAAATAATTTATATATCCGTCTCCAGTGCATGACATACACCGAAGAGCCTAAGGAACTGGTAAATCTGCCTGACACCGTATAAGGCGAACATGCAGAAGTGCCGCAACACGACGTGGCATGGACTTGACTAATGCCTGAAGTAGTGCTGGAGGGAACTGACACCATGAATCCTGCAGGGCTGTCCATAAATCCGTAAGAGTACAACGGGGTGGAAATCTCTTCTGAACAATATGTTGCAAGGCATCCCAATGCGCTGAATAATGTTTATGTCTGGGGAGTTTGGTGACGAGAGGAAATGTTTAACCACAGAAGAGTGTTCCTCGAGCTACTCTCTAGCAATTCGGGGCGTATAGGTAGTCGTATTGTCCTGCTGGAATTGCTGAAGTCCGTCTGAATGCACAATGGACATGAATGGATGCAGGTGATCAGACGGGATAATTACCTACGTGTCATCTGTCAGAGTCGTATCTAAACGTATCAGGTGTCCGATATCACTGAAACTGCACGCGCTCCACACCATTACAGAGCCTCTACCAGCTAATGTACCCTGATGATATGTAGGGTCCACGGATTTATGGAGTTGACTCCATACCCGTACACGTGCACCCACTCGATACAATTTGAACTGAGGCTCGTCCGACCAGACAACGTGTTTCCAGTCATCGACAGTCCATTGTCGGCGTTGACGGGCCCAGGCGAGGCGTAAAACTTTATGTCGTGCAGTCATGGTACACGAGCGGGCCTTCGGCTCCGAAAGTGCATATCGATGATGTTTCGCTGAATGCTTCGCACGCTGACCTTTGCTGATGGGCAAGCATTGAAATCTCCAACAATTTGTGGAAGGATTGCGCTTCTGTCACGTTGAACCATTCTCTAAAGTCGTCCTTGGTCCCGTTCTTGCAGGATCTTTTCCGGCCGCATCGATGTCGGAGATTTGACGTTTTATCGAAAGGCTGATATTCGCGGTACACTTATAAAACCGTTTTCGTATGCGGAATACGTACCTGAAATGATGCAGTCTGTTTTTGAAACACACCGTACAAGGAACCATGAGGGAAAGACAAGAACGGAAAACCAAGACGTACGACAGAGGCGTAGACTTACATCAGAGAAGCTATGACTGAAATACAAGAAAGCTTGAGGAGTTTCATTATAATTCCGGGTTAAAGGGTATCGGTGATAATATTCGCTGATAACAGTGTTGCCCTCAATGAAAATGTAGTGTTACTGTAGATGCTGAATCCAGTGAATAGCACTCTGAGCCCAGATTACGGATTTAGATTAATATAAAATTCTGAGCCCAGAATACGGATTTAGAGAATGGGCTATAACAGTGCGAAACCGGTCGTGTGAAAATAAAGTAGTTTACAACTGAAGCGGTATTTTTAACGTCTGCTGCAATGCTCAGTTGCGAATGTTCTGTATATCATACGGTATGAAGTACCACCTGCAACACTGATTACCTAGGAAGCAGGAGACCATCAGTAAGTATTTATCTACCTTATATTATTATTTGATTTTGTTTCGCTGCACTTACGTATTTATTACTAGTGTTACAGACAACTATACACAGAAGTTCTAGCCTGAAATACAGCAACAGCAGTAGTCACTGTCCACAGGATACCGGTGGGTGTTAATGATTTTTATGGAGCTTTCTTTCCAACACTGTGCAGAAAGTACAATAGAAGGTAGCCACATCTTTGTACCCCACATTGGTGTCACCAGTGTGGGACTGCAAGGTCCTACCACTGAAAGCAGCAGCAAACAGAATAGTCTAATGCAGCCGCGTGACTTACCTGAAGTTTGTTAACAAGATGGGCTCGGTGATTCCTAGTGCTGCTAGACCCCAGATATTGCTATGATGGGTGACTGCGATACTAATATGGTAAATGCAGTACTCCAGACCAGTGTGACTGAGGTAACCATTGTAAATGTGCCCGAGTTGGTACTCTACGCCTCAGTGCTTGTGGCCACCAGCTGGAGGGTCCAGGCTGGGGTGATAATCGTGATGGGCTCATCGTCAGCCCAAGCTGTGGCTATGATATCGTGAATGGTAAGGACAGTAAGCGTAATGACCTGAGTTATGGTGCTTGTGACAACCAGTGCATCGACATCGGTGGCGTGATTAACTCAAGTCCAGACTTCGATAAGTGTCTCACACGCACACAATCACACACACACACACACACACACACACACACACACACACACACACACACACACACACACGCACGCATGCACGCAGAAACACACACACACACACACCGAGCGAGGTGGCGCAGTTGCTAACACACTGGACTCGCATTCGGGAGGACGACAGATGAATCCTGCGTCCGGCAATCCTGATTTACGTTTCCTGTGATTTCCCTAAATCGCTGCAGGCAAATGCTGGGATGGTTCCTTTAAAAGGGCACTGCCGACTTCCTTCCCCGTCCTTCCCTAATCCGATGAGATCGATGACCTCGCTGTCTGGTCTCCTCCCCCAACAACAGCAACAACAACACACACACACACACACACACACACACATTTAATTGATATACATATCCATCAGTGATGATAATTTCTGAGACTTGTCTTGCAGTTCACTGATGCTAATAAATGATTGAACCACATCTCTTTTCTGTTATTCCATATATCACTGTGAAACACGTATGTATTCAGTAGCAGCGATGGCGAGGCATGACAGAATCTCTGACCAGAGAGTTATTTATCGTTGCTAGTCTGCGCTTGACCACGCGTGAGTGTAGTAGTTGTACGTAGCGAGTCGCGAGAGCATGTAGTTCAGTTGCGAGTAGGCAGTTGCGAGTCCGAGTTGTGTGTGAGGAGTCGGCGGGCGTCGACATGGGTCTCTGGTCAAGGTTTGGGACGAGGTATATTGTTAAATAAGGTAATGAAGCAGCATTGCGCTCAGCCAATAACATCTGTTAATTGTGATTAATTTGTTCAAGAAATGCCCCAATAATAATTTTGTTTTCAAAGCAATCTTTTTTAAGAAAAGAATCATTCCAATTGAAACAATATTTCCTATGCTTTCCCTCCCAGAATCAATTTATCAGATTAATTATTGCACAGGGCCTAAGGTCAGCGATGCTGCCATTATAAAAGTTATCAGGTTGATCTTAACGTTAATTTTGTGGGGACTTAACATTTTTGCACATTTTTATTATCATTGAGTTTTATTACTGTGGGAAGCTAACATTTGGCACTATTCGCAATTCTATTCAATTCTTTTCATTTTCATATTTTTACGGGGAGGTTACACTTGGCCCCATTTATATTTAATAAATATCATTCATTCATTTTTTGTGGGGAGGTTACACTTGGCAACATCCAGACCAGGATCGTATTTCGTTGAGAATCTTTTGAAAAATAGTCAGATATCTGCTCTTATTTACTTAATATAATTAGCATTTGGCGCAACGCTTTTACTAATTTTTTGATTTTCTTCCACAGATCATCGGAAATTCGTTGTTCTCTGCTGTATTTGTGTTTGTTGCTTTTTGTATTGTGCTTGTTTCTTTAGTGAATAATTGTGATTAGTGTAAAGATGCCGTGAATGACTATTAATAGTGCATCGCAAGGTATAATGAGTAAAATAACCGAATTAAACAACTTGACCGATAGTAATTGTGACACGCAATGTAATGATGACAATCATGCGTTCACTGACAATCAGTGCGATCCAACCACTAATGATGACTTTTGTCTTAATGATGAACAAACGAACTCGGTTGTGTCCTCTGTTGATTTGACGCCAATTGATGACGCGGGGCGTTCTGTTGTAATGAGCGCTGCCCAGCTTAATACACCCGTTTTGCAGGATTTACGTAACGTACAGACAAATTTTTCTAATGAAAATGGACAGTGTACTGAAAGTACGACGGATTCATTTAATTCCAAAATTGTGACTAACAGTGCGCATCCGATTATCAAACCTTTTTGTGAATCACAGAATGACCTAATGGTCACAGGAAACGCGACAATTGCAGATACACCATCAAACAGTACAGAGAATAGAGTAGGTAATGTTACCTTGGAACAAATTATGGCAATATTGCTACAACAGGGTAAACAACAGAGTGAAAAATTAGACAACAATTCCAGACAACTTAAAGAAGATCTCAAACAACAGCGTAATGAAAATAACGAAATTCTCAAACAACAGTTAAATGAAAAATTAGACAACAGTTCTAGACAGCTTAGTGAACAGATAAAACAGCTTAATGAAAAACATGACAGCCTTAATGAAAAATTAGGCAACAATTCCAGACAGCTTAGCGAGCACATTACAGCCGTTGCCGCGCAGTGTCATGACACTAAGGAACAGTTACGTGAGGAAATTGAGGCTTGTTCAAGAAAAAGTAGGGAAGAAATTAGATCTGTTGCTCAAGAATTAAGGGATATGCAAACAGTTACAACAGAAACACTTAGAGAGGAAGTTAGCGCAGTCGGTAAACAATGCTCTGAAAAAGCTACACAATTACGCGACGAGTTTAAACTAATGACAGCAGAACTTTCACGCTCAATGGATGCAAAGATAGACACGAAATTTGACCAACAGAACACTCAGATTGACGAACGTTTTAATCACCACATACAAAACAGTGATACGCGTTTCCGCAAATTTATACAGGATCAAAATAAAGTACAACGTCAAGTAATGGAAACAATCACAGCACAGAGACAAGAAGACAAACGTAAATTGTTTGCGAAGGCAAAAACATACGTAGACAACAATATTGCTACAGTGTCCGACGAAATTAATACCATCAAACAGTTGAACATAGAATTAAGTGATTAAATTTCTGATCTTAAATCAAAAACAAATACACACACAGCAGACATTCAGACAGTGACAGACAGATTCGAACAATTAGAACTAACACAGGATTCCGATGTCGTGAAAGCTGACGTTAAAAAATTGAACGAAACCACACGTAAATTACAAAATCAAATAAGTGCTTCTGACACTAAAAACGATGATCAGGCAAAAATACTGACTGAAAAATATGATGAATTGGCCAGTTGTATTGATGTTATCGAAAGTACTAATGACAATAAATCAGACGATACTGCACCGATTTCAGTTAACCAAACACCTGAATTCCAAAATTTACAGCAGACAATTAATGAGATAGATTCATCCAATAACACATTGCGTAGAAATTTGTCAAGTTTACAGCAAGAAGTAACAGAGATGAAAAATATTTCAGTTAATAACACATCACAGCAGACGCCACTTTTCAAAGATTTGTCAGACTCACGCAGAGCGTATAATTTGGGTAATCAACAGAGAGTACGGGACTTAGATTCCGAACAACCACAGTTCAATAGATTCTCTTACAATCCTGAACCTGTTCTATCATACAGAGACGATAATTTTGATTACAAATATTTTGTGTCAGTGAGAAAATTGAAAGTGTTTAAAAATGACAAAACACAGATTCACTCACTGGATTGGATACAACAATTTAGCTTTGCTTTTCCACCGACTTGGCCCATAACACACAAACTTGAATTTATTTGCAGTTTTTTGGAAGGCGAACCGGCAACTCATATGAGACCGATCGCGAGACAATGCTATTTGGTAGAAGAGTTTCAGAATGCTTTTCTATCAGCGTATTGGTCGAAGACGACACAGTGTGGAATTAAAGATCAGTTAATTAGTTTACCAAATTATGAGAACACAAATTTTCCCAGTGTCACGCAATTTTTTGAGCACATGGTCCAACAAAACCAGTACTTAAGTCAACCATATAGTGAATCTGCACTCATACAATTATGCATTTCTAAATTACCATGATCATTAAGAGTGTCACTTCTAACGGGTCAGCAGAAGGAAAACATTTCAGCATTCAGAGATCTGTTGCAGCTTTTAGAAGTGCAGCAATCAGATTATTCCTACGTAAACAAAAACTTTTCATATAATAACCAAGGTCAACAAACATACAGCAATTATGATCAGGCACGTAATTTCAATAGGAAAGGTAACAGACGCTTTAGGAACGACAACCACCAGAACTTTAATAGCACACAAAATTTTAATTATCAATATCGTCAAAATTATCAGCAGCAGGAACCACATTTTAGTAACAATAGAGGTTCTTCACAACAGCATGAAAGTCAGCCGGTTAACATACCTAACCAACAATGTAATGCACAAGGTCAACCAAACCTTAATGTTTCGCCGCGTGGACATATAGCCCCAGCTACAACAAATAGTAACGCACACCAGCAAGGAAATAGCTACGTGCAGAAAACACAGTATTTCAATTCCTATCGCAATGCACAGTATAGGAATGACTATTACGACAGACGTTAAAATAATGAGCAAAATTTTCAGCGTACATCTAATAACAGTCGGTCTTACCAACAGCAAAATCATCCGGAAGAACATATTCTCATGAATGAACCCGACAGTAGGTATCATCCAGAGCGTAATATGTCTGGAAGAAATAATAGAACAGTTCAAATAGTAGAAATGCCACAACATCCTCCAGAAAATAATAACACGTCAGATAGAATCTGACTAGATACTGTACAGGTCGCATCCTCCAGTAACACAACACTACTTTAGACACGCAGAATGTTGTTCACGAAAATGTTATTACTTTTGACGACATCCGAGACACTCTCTTACAGGAAAGACCAGTTGTTCAAAAAAACATTTCACATCCTGTCATCGAAATTAAAATTTGTTCATCGAAATTCTCAGCAGTAATCGATTCTGGATCACCTATGTCAGTAATAAATGAAGAAACTTTTAACGAGTGTAACAAAGAGAATAAGTATCCTACATTACCATTAGGCAAAATGAAAGTGAAAGGAGCAGTATCGAGTAGAGGAGTAGACGTTAAATTACAGACACATTTATCATTTTGTATTGCAGGTCACACGTTTCACTCAAATTTTTAAATTTTCCTTTATTGACAACAGACGTTATTTTAGGTTCGAATTTTCTGGTACAACACGACGCAGTTATCGATTTTCAGAATTCCTATTTAATGTTGAAGGATGAAAATATACAATTTGTTATAGAATTTCAGCACTCACTATCTGCGGAAGAACAAACAATTAATCGCACAGAGGTCATTTCCGTATCACGTAACATAGATTGTAATTCCACATTGTTCACCGATACGTACGTACATAACTATAATACTCCACACAAAGCTGACTACGACGTAATGCAGATGATTTCTGACAAAGTTAAACAAAGCAGTGCAAATACAGACGACGAACGCACGCAACTACACAAAATTCTTTTACAGCAAGCTCCAGTTTTCGACAACATTCCTGGTACTATATCCGGATTTATGTATGAATTTCAAGTCAAACAGCACGACACATTTAAAGCCAAGCATTATCCCATTCCATATATTCATAGAGAACAGGTTAAGAAAGAATTGCAGGATATGCTTGACCAAGGAATTATTGAACCAGCAGTTAGTCCGTACATAAACCCGCTACATACTGTTAAGAAAAAAGATGGCTCACTTCGCCTCGTACTTGATTCACGTCACATCAATGACATTATTATTAATGAAACCGATCGACCACAGACACTAGAAGAACTTCTACAAAAATTTCATGGTACTGCTATTTATTCTACATTGGATTTAAAATCGGAATTTTGTCAAATTCAGCTTCATCCGAATTGCAGAAAGTATAAAGTTTTTCTCTGTTTTGGCGATTGTTATCAATTTCGTAAATTACCGTTCGGCTTAACCATTTCTTCTGCTGCTTTTATTCGCGGTTTGAACACAATACTTCCGACAGAACTTAAAGACAGAATCACGATGTACGTAGATGACATTCTTATTGCAGAAGCTAACTGGTCTGAACACAATCTGATTCTAGAACAACTGTTGCAAACTTTTCGTACACAAGAACTCACAGTTAATCTCAGTAAATCGCACTTTGGCAAAACTTCTATAAAATTTCTTGGACACGTAATTTCAGCAGATGGCATTGCGCCTGATCCGGAAAAGCTTCAAGCGCTACGTGACATTACTGTTCCTACAACGAAAAAACAACTACGCAGCTTTTTGAGTTTAATTAACTTTTTTCGTAAATTTATTCATCACTCTGCTTTAGACAAACCTAGATTATGCCAATTGACAGGTAAAAACACTATTTGGTCCTGGGATAAGCAAGCACATTCTGAATTTATGAACTTGAAACACGCCTTGTTGAATGCACCACTTTTATCGCACCCACATCTTACCAGAAATTTTTCCATTGCCACCGACAGTTCTAACACCGCTTTAGGCGTACATATTTTTTAGGAAATTGAAGAAGATGGTTCTACAGTAATTAAAAACATCGCATTTGCAAGTCGCATTCTGTCACCTGCTGAACGAAATTATTCCGTTACTGAACTTGAAACATTATGTGTTGTTTGGGCATTTACGAGATTTCGGCATTTTCTTTATGGGAGACACACTACAGTTTACACAGATCATAGAGCGATACAATTTTTACTTTCAGCTAAATTTACACACGACAGACTAAGTAGATGGAAGCTTTATTTATAGGAATTTAATTTTACAATTGTTCACATTCCAGGCTCACAAAACGTTATAGCGGACGCACTATCTCGTTCTCTCAGCAACAATCAGCAAGACATCGCAACCAACTTCTGCAAAGCAAATTTCAGCGTCATGTACATTCAACAAGTTGCATTTGAAAATTTTATTTCGTAGTCATTACAGGACATAGCAAAAGAGCAAAATAAAGACCACGTGTGGAAAGAAATTAAACACCTTTGGCAAGATAGGAATAATGTTACGATTAGAAACCATTACACTGTACGCAATGACATTCTATTTCGCCGCACTCATCCTGACAGCCAGAGTTGGTTATTATGCGTTCCTGACGAGCTTGTTAACAAATTAATCTAGTATACTCATTTAAGTTATGCACATTACGGAGCTAGAAAATGTTTTCTTATACTGAGACAGAACTGTTATTTTGCCAACATGGAGAAACGTATACGACGAGTTTTAGCGTCATGTAAAATCTGACAGAAAGCTAAGTCAGACACAACTTCACATATTCCTCCATTATATCCCATTGTATCTGTTAAATTGAGACATATGGCCGCTGTAGACATTTTTGGTCTAATTCCGAGAACTAATAGAGGTTTCTGCTACATCTTTGTCACTGTTGAACTCAGTTCAAAATTTGTTACTTTCACTCCGTTATGCAAAGCTACTGCTAAAACCGTTGCGAAAGCATTTGTAAAGCATTTTCTATTTCATGTAGGGCATGTGTTGAAAGTAATTTCTGACAATGGATCAAAATTTCGTTCTGCTATATGGACACGTATGTTACGAACTAGAAACATTTCTCCGATCTATATATCTAGGTACCATGCTTCTTCGAACCCTTGTGAACGATTAATGAAAGAAATTGGTAAACTGTGTAGAATATACTGCCACAAAAGACATATTGATTGGGACACACACATATTCTCATTCCAAGATGTAATTAATTCCATACCAAATGAATCTACTATGCTATCTCCGTCTGTTGTACTGAAAAATGTTGAACCACCTAACAAAATTACAGAATTAGTTAACTTTCCTACATCTCGTTGACTACGACACCATGAAATAATTAACATTGCGCTGAACAACATCAAACGTGCCGCAGAGCGCCGGAGAAGACAGTAAAAACAAGTTTGTATACGCCGTGACTTTCACATTGGACAGAAGATATTAGTACGTACACACCATTTATCCAGCAGAATAAAAGGTAAGTACAGTAAATTTGAACTTCTGTACGCAGGTCCATATCGGATTCGTAGCATTCCTCACCCCAATGTTGTACACGTCGAAACTCTGAGAACCAGAAAAAGTAAAGGCAACCACCATGTCTCCAATATTAAACGCTTTATTGAATGAAGACACTTTATGATTCAACATACTATGTGATGCCATTTACTAATTTTTATGATCACTTATGCAATTATATTCACATGACTAATTACTGGTGATTATCATATTTTTTCTTGGCAAGTGCCCGGCAAGATAAGGTTAGCAGGTCGCTCTTCTTGTCGTTACATAACAGACTGTGCACATATTTTTCAGAGAAGCTTACGTATCTTATGAATAATTATGCAATTTTATCTAGTGACATATTAATGTTATTAAATTCTCTCTCCATTAAAGTCTTTAATTCTCGCCTCTACTAACTACACAACATACAAGGTGAATTCAAAGAAGGTCACATTTCTTGTCATCATTTTTATTTTTATGTATGTACGATTGTTTTCATATGCACTGTGAAACAATTAAGATATAACACACACCAGTTGACTTTGACATTTTTGCCCTATGATATCTCAAGATCGTGACTGTTTTACATTTTTTGCTGCTGCATTGTGATATTCTGTGTACATTTTTGCATTTGAACACTGTCTATTTTTTTTTCATATTACGTTTTCAGTCATGGTATGCTATATGCTTAATTATGTTATCATAAACCAGTCATTATTTAGTGAGTATATGATGTAAATGCAAGACATTAATCTTTGTTCATTATTTTCAGAAAGAAATGATGCGTAAAAGAAATAAATTAAACATAAATGGGAATTTCATCTTCGGAATGAACAAAAGAAGATGCAAACCTCGTGATGAAGCGTAAATGGATCAGGATTAACAAGCATTAACAAGAATATACTATACACATCGTAGAATAGCAGACTTAACTAACTTTTACTTTCAGAATACAAGGCGATTGATGCAAGCTGTCAGACAGAACTACACATCTTAGTTTTAGTGATGAAATATGCTAGAGATAAGGAATAGTTATGTAATGAGTAATGAAATGATTTTTTTTGCAGATGATAATGAATGCTGATGAATAATGATGAAGAATATGCTAGTATGAATAATGAAGTTTTTCTTTACAGGTGATGATAACAATGGAGTTATGATAATTTGGATAATGAAGTGATGGATAATGAAGTTTTTTCTTTACAGATGAGGATATTGTTGAAGTTATGTATTTATGCTATGTAGTTATTTAAGTATTTGTTGCAGTTTGCTTTGACAGCAGGTGTTATATTGCATAGTATGATGACGGAAGGTTTTGGAAAGGACAGCTATGGAACACATTTTTATATACATTTCACTACCTGTTAATTCGAAGTTCACTACTTTTCAGCATAAAATGCATTTCTTCTTTCAGCTTAATAATCCATTTTTTATATATTTTCGCAGGATAAATTATTTATGAAATTAATGTGCTATAAGCAGTTGTTCATTAAATCTATATCATTTATGAATGTGATAACATATACTCTACTTGTTTCATAATCTTGCAACAGCGGACTCATGACGAATGACGTTACACATTTTCATTTACAGCAACAACCCAGAAGCAATTTTTTTTCTTGCTTTCTCCTATAATTACCCAAAGCAATGCATTGCTAACAAAAAAATGTATTACCATTCCCAAATAATGATACCAGTTTAAGAGAGTTCTGAGTAATGCTGATCAGCTATGAATAATATGTCACTTGAATAATGAATGCTACTGATTACGGTATTGACATGACCAATGATTAATAATGTTTTGTAACTAGGAAATGAATGCTACTAATAATGCTTTGTAACAAGGAAATGAATGCTTCTGATTATGCTTCGTAACTGGGAAAAGAATGCTACTGATTACTGTATTGAGATGATTACTGTATTTAAATGACCAATGATTAATTAATAATGCTTTGTAACTAGGAAATGAATGCTACTAATTATGCTTTGTAACAAGGAAATGGATGCTACTAATTATGCTTTGTAACTGGAAAAGAATGCTACTGATTACTGTATTGAGATGATTACTGTATTTAAATGACCAATGATTAATAATGCTTTGTAACTAGGAAATGAATGCTACAAATTACGCTTTGTAACAAGGAAATAAATGCTGCTGATTATGCTTTGTAACTGGGAAATGAACGCTACTGATTACGGTATTGAAATGACCAATGACAATGTTGTCTGTAAATCAATTAATGAACATTTTTCTGTAATAGTACACACATAGTACAGAAATGTTCAATAACTGGGCTATGAATGCCGCAAACTACTAATTTAATTCCCAATGAAGACTAGTATGTGCCTTAATGTCCTCCACTTTCTGACCTAACTACCGTGAATTATTGTAATATCCATTTGTCCTGTATATCCTCTTGATCATGAAGCACTATATTTGGTTTTTGCAGTAATTCTACGTTGGTGTGCCTTGTAAGAGCGTGCTGTCCACCACCGTGAGCGATGGAGACGTTATTATGGTCGCACTGTTTGGTGTACCTGATGTACTGCCAATATGATAACGTGGAATATTACTACGACATTTCAGTGTCTTGGGTACGCTGATAAATACTTCTGGGAAAAGAACTTCAGATTGTCTGACTTGGTGTTGTACTTCTGTGGAAAGATATGGACTTTCAGTGCAGCTGCGTGCAACCTAAAGTGCTACAACCATGATGCAATCCTTCCCTTTCCTATCCTAATTCTTGTAACATAGTGAAAATCATTTTTTGCTAACATCATTTGTATTCATGGCCTATACATTTTTTTTCGAACTACAGTGCGAGTGCACATTTGTTATTTTCTAACATGATTACCACTCATTAATGTACATTTAAATTTGCTGATATATTCCGAATTTCAGTGCGTGTGCACTTTTGTCATTTCCTAATATGATTACTACTCCTTGTATGTACATTTTGATTTGCTCATATATTCTGAACTACAGTGCATGTGCACTTATGTCACTTGTCAACATGATTTTTTGCCATTATGTTTATTTGTTGTGAAAATACTAAAGAGTTTCTCAGTGTGTGTGCATTTATGTCATTTGTTTTGTACTCATTGTATATATATTTTGTACTCGGTGCATGTGCACCACATTTACTTCATGATCTACATCTGAATATTCTGTGATTGTAAAGTTAATTAGTTAAGAAAAAAATTTGTTGCTCATGGCAAGTCCAAATGACTCACCATCGCTGTCAAATTTTTGCCTCCCCAGTGGAGGGTTAATTTCTGAGACTTGTCTTGCAGTTCACTGATGCTAATAAATGATTGAACCACATCTCTTTTCTGTTATTCCATATATCACTGTGAAACACGTATGTATTCAGTACCAGCGATGGCGAGGCATGACAGAATCTCTGACCAGACAGTTATTTATCGTTGCTAGTCTGCGCTTGACCACGTGTGAGTGTAGTAGTTGTACGTAGCGAGTCGCGAGAGCATGTAGTTCAGTTGCGAGTAGGCAGTTGCGAGTCCGAGTTGTGTGTGAGGAGTCGGCGGGTGTCGACATGGGTCTCTGGTCAAGGTTCGGGATGAGGTATATGTAAAATAAGGTAATGAAGCAGCATTGCGGTCAGCCAATAACATCTGTTTATTGTGAGTAATTTGTTCAAGAAATGCCTCAATAATTATTTTGTTTTCAAAGCAATCTTTTTTAAGAAAAGAATCATTCCAATTGAAAAGTGTAACCTCCCCACAAAAAATGAATGAATGATATTTATTAAATATAAATGGGGCCAAGTGTAACCTCCCTGTAAAAATATGAAAATGAAAAGAATTGAATAGAATTGCGAATAGTGCCAAATGTTAGCTTCCCACAGTAATAAAACTCAATGATAATAAAAATGTGCAAAAATGTTAAGTCCCCACAAAATTAACGTTACGATCAACCTGATAAATTTTATAAGGGCAGCATCGCTGACCTTAGGCCCTGTGCAATAATTAATCTGATAAATTGATTCTGGGAGGAAAAGCATAGGAAATATTGTTTCAATTGGAATGATTCTTTTCTTAAAAAAGATTGCTTTGAAAACAAAATTATTATTGGGGCATTTCTTGAACAAATTAATCACAATTAACAGATGTTATTGGCTTAGCGCAATGCTGCTTCATTACCTTATTTAACAGTATACCTCGTCCCGAACCTTGACCAGAGACCCATGTCGACGCCCGCCGACTCCTCACACACAACTCGGACTCGCAACTGCCTACTCGCAACTGAACTACATGCTCTCGCGACTCGCTACGTACAACTACTACACTCACGCGTGGTCAAGCGCAGACTAGCAACGATAAATAACTCTCTGGTCAGAGATTCTGTCATGCCTCGCCATCGCTGCTACTGAATACATACGTGTTTCAGCTGGAGATCCATTCAGATAGTTTTTCATTCACTAAAACACCCACATCACTGACTAAGTTGTCATCAAGTGTGTCTAAAAGAAAAAATCATCGTAAGCCCTCTATACAACTGTAAATTAATACTATTATCACTGTAGTTGTTGTTATTAGTGGTATGACAAGTAATACTTAATTCCACATGCTCTTCAAAGAAACAGTGTGATGACCCGATGATATGGGTATGAAACCAATCAGTCTGCATATGTGTAATTTTATTGACTCATTTCACATCACTAGCTTTCTTCTTCACTCATCTCGTGGATGACACATATTTCATCATCTCGACACATCCCGCCAAGAAAATTGCATGACTGCGTGATGTTACGAAAGCAGCCGGCGCAAATATGCATAATTTAAAGAGCTTATATCACATCACAGATGTCCCATTTCACACAATTCAAAGTGCAGTGTATTCATTATTATTAGCTGTGAACTGCGTGCGATATTGGCAACCTGAATACGGCACAGAACTCGCACATGCATTTTGGCAATACAAGCACTTTCACGTGGCAAAGTGAGCCTTGTTGAGCACAGTGGGCCATCGACACTAACGACAAGCAGACGTCGCGCATGTGGTCAGGTCTGCTAGTATGGGGCATGGAGAAAAGAGTTCACTTCCCAGATAAGGTGTGTACATCGACTCATGTATTGGACAACTGGCACCTTACGTTATACACAGGGACCCACATTGGGATAAGGGAGCAGGCTGAAGTGGCCTGACTTCAATTTCAGCATCATGCAGAAAAAGTCTCTAAACTTACACTCCTGGAAATTGAAATAAGAACACCGTGAATTCATTGTCCCAGGAAGGGGAAACTTTATTGACACATTCCTGGGGTCAGATACATCACATGATCACACTGACAGAACCACAGGCACATAGACACAGGCAACAGAGCATGCACAATGTCGGCACTAGTACAGTGTATATCCACCTTTCGCAGCAATGCAGGCTGCTATTCTCCCATGGAGACGATCGTAGAGATGCTGGATGTAGTCCTGTGGAACGGCTTGCCATGCCATTTCCACCTGGCGCCTCAGTTGCACCAGCGTTCGTGCTGGACGTGCAGACCGCGTGAGACGACGCTTCATCCAGTCCCAAACATGCTCAATGGGGGACAGATCCGGAGATCTTGCTGGCCAGGGTAGTTGACTTACACCTTCTAGAGCACGTTGGGTGGCACGGGATACATGCGGACGTGCATTGTCCTGTTGGAACAGCAAGTTCCCTTGCCGGTCTACGAATGGTAGAACGATGGGTTCGATGACGGTTTGGATGTACCGTGCACTATTCAGTGTCCCCTCGACGATCACCAGTGGTGTACGGCCAGTGTAGGAGATCGCTCCCCACACCATGATGCCGGGTGTTGGCCCTGTGTGCCTCGGTCGTATGCAGTCCTGATTGTGGCGCTCACCTGCACGGCGCCAAACACGCATACGACCATCATTGGCACCAAGGCAGAAGCGACTCTCATCGCTGAAGACGACACGTCTCCATTCGTCCCTCCATTCACGCCTGTCGCGACACCACTGGAGGCGGGCTGCACGATGTTGGGGCGTGAGCGGAAGGCGGCCTAACGGTGTGCGGGACCATAGCCCAGCTTCATGGAGACGGTTGCGAATGGTCCTCGCCGATACCCCAGGAGCAACAGTGTCCCTAATTTGCTGGGAAGTGGCGGTGCGGTCCCCTACGGCACTGCATAGGATCCTACGGTCTTGGCGTGCATCCGTGCGTCGCTGCGGTCCGGTCCCAGGTCGACGGGCACGTGCACCTTCCGCCGACCACTGGCGACAACATCGATGTACTGTGGAGACCTCACGCCCCACGTGTTGAGCAATTCGGCGGTACGTCCACCCGGCCTCCCGCATGCCCACTATACGCCCTCGCTCAAAGTCCGTCAACTGCACATACGGTTCACGCCCACGCTGTCGCGGCATGCTACCAGTGTTAAAGACTGCGATGGAGCTCCGTATGCCACGGCAAACTGGCTGACACTG
Organism: Schistocerca americana; assembly: GCF_021461395.2. Taxonomy (NCBI): domain Eukaryota; kingdom Metazoa; phylum Arthropoda; class Insecta; order Orthoptera; family Acrididae; genus Schistocerca; species Schistocerca americana. The sequence continues at coordinate 98,224,018 of NC_060124.1, read as the reverse complement.
ACGGCGGCGGTGCACAAATGCTGCGCAGCTAGCGCCATTCGACGGCCAACACCGCGGTTCCTGGTGTGTCCGCTGTGCCGTGCGTGTGATCATTGCTTGTACAGCCCTCTCGCAGTGTCCGGAGCAAGTATGGTGGGTCTGACACACCGGTGTCAATGTGTTCATTTTTCCATTTCCAGGAGTGTGTATTTCACCAACTCTAAGAGAGCTGCATTGACAGCCTATAACAAATACTTACCGGAAACCTGCAAATGAGGCTATAGGAAAATTAAGAAATGAATAAATAAACAGAAAACCCTTTTTACCTCTTTATTGATAATCCAACTTAATAGTAATTGTACATTTCCTGACGTAAACGTACAACTACATCAGTTGTTGTCACCGCACATTTGCACGAGTCTACGTATTGATGGACAGATGAATTACGTTGAAGAGAACGGTCTATTGGCACACAATGAACACGGATTAAGAAAACATCGTTTTTGTGAAACACAATTAGCTCTTTACTCACATGAAGTGTTGAGCGCTGCTGACAAATGATTTAAAATTGATTCCGTATTTCTACGTATCCAGAAGACTTGACACGGTACCTCACAAGCGGCTTGTAATCAAATTGCGTGCTTATAGAATATCATCTCAGTTATGTGACTGGATTCTTGATTTCCTGTCAGAGAGGTCATTGTTCGTAGTAACATGACGGAAAGTTATTGGGTAAAACAGAAGTGTTTTCTGGCCTTCCCCTAGACAGTACTATAGGCTCTCTGTTTTTTCTTATCCATATCTAAACCATCCAGGTCCGCAGTTGTTGCAGAGTTATATGTTTTATCAGTGCATGTGAGTCCCTCATTTCTTGTGCATGTAGTTCGATACCATAAAGCTTATATCCCATTTTTTGAAACAGAAGGGCAGATCCATTACGTGAAAACTATGGTGCTGCTGTTGGTAGAGCCCTTCCATTCCTTTTGATGGCCCTAAACCTTCCTTCATAATCTAGGAAACTGCTGCTTGGAAGTGGTAACCCATCTTGATACTGAATAAGAATTTTTCTTCCTTCGTTTTTGTTGAAGGCGGTTAAAGCAAAGAATTTGTGCGGCAAACATTCCTGATAAATGATCCAACTGTCGTTTCGAACTGGAGTGGATATATGGATTGAAGTCATTGCGGGGCTTCAATCCTATCTATTTAAGAAACTTGCTATTCTCGCTTGTTATCACGTTTTACATCTGCTGAGAAGTGGTCCTCTGATGCTGTGTGTGCTCTGTTTATACTTTAAAACAGTGGTCGTCAAACTGCGACCCACATCAGATATTGATGTGGCCCTTGAGCCACAGCTGTATACTATAATTATTGACACCAATTTATCGGCTAACAGTCGAATCCAAAAACGTTATCATACGTTAAGAGCCTATAAAGATGAGAGCCGGTTTCACTGTGTGTAATAAAAAAAAGACTTACTTACAGGGACAGTAATATTATAAGATGTGATCCTTTTTAAGTGACATTGGTGAATTTGGTCATGAGCTAAATAAAGTTGGCCACTTAGCTCAATAGTAGAGGAGCAAGTAGCAAGGCCACTGCCGGATTATGGGGCAAGAGTGGTATAATGCATTATTGTTCGTCTTTCAGTACTACAAACTCACGGACATGCACACTCGTCCCGATCAGCATCTATGGTGTAAATTTCAAATGGTAGTACCATGGATTCCTTAACGAGCATTACTGAGGCACTCCTCTTAAAATTCAATTAGCAGAAGAAAAATTACATTCACAAGGTTTAGTAAGCATTTGTGATCATGTCTCATATTGCTTATGAATTTAAATATAAGCAAAGTTACTGTTATTAATCAATTAATCATCTGTTCACACAGAATACGCGACAGCACTATATCGGCAACTGCAGCGCCACTGCTTTGGGATCGCTGAGGGTCGTAGCAGTGTGAAACAGAGAATGGTCAATACAAAGTATTGTGAAAGGTTTCGACTTTTAATGATCAGCAGTACATCTAGTTTAGTGCAAGCTGAAACCACACTAACACACAGTATGGTTATAATTAATCTTTTGCTACTTGAGAGAGCCCCTACGAAAAACCAGCGGTGTTAGAACAATGAAACATTTTGTTAATATTTGTCAGGAAATGCGTAAGAGAAATAACACATAAACCATTGAAAAGATCACTGTTTAATTTCAGCCTGAGAGGCCAGCACGTTTTAGCTGTACATCATGTTTATGTTTAGAATTACAAGCATTGCTAAATGTAACGAACATCTGCATGCGTGACTGCCTGGAACAGCATTAGAGATACTATTTCACAATTGTTTCCAGCTGTCGTGACAGTTCACTGCATGAAAATCGGACATTGCGTCCAGAATTCCACCCATGGCAACCATAATTTCTTCAACAATTTTTGGTACAGTTCTCCATCGGCGTCTCCTAGGAGAAATTCACAAATCGCCAGTGCCTTCTAATTTCTGAATTATATTCTTCTGGCCTAGTGCGGAAAGAGGACCTCTCCGTATCCCTTTAATGCACCAACACATTTGCTGTTGTTTTCAGATAAGAGCTTTACACGTGAAGTGCTGCTCACCTTCTCCAAACCCATATTGTCTATCTGTAATTGACGCTCGTGTTTCAGCCCAACATCGTCACAACAGTACCAGTGCCTAATGGCAAGTCATGGCAGTAACACTACTAACGAAACAAGTACAGTAAATAGTTTTTTTTTACAATGAAATCAATACCTGTAACTGTAAACAGGCGTTGATATAAGTCAATGGGGACAGTTGAAAATGTGTGCCCCGACCAGAACTCGAACCCGGGATCTCCTGCTTACATGGCAGACGCTCTATCCATTTGACGTGAGCCACCGTGGATACAGAGGATAGTGCGACTGCAGGGACTTATCTCTGGCACGCCTCCGGTGAGACCCACTTTCGCAACTTATTGTCCCGTACTATATTCATAGTGCCCCTGCCCATCATTCTCATTACTCGCGACTTTACCGCCGATTCCCGTAAGAGTTCGGGCACTGTTTGTGCATCCACACAGAAGAAGATGATCAAATGACCGATGAGCCTTAACTACACTCCTGGAAATTGAAATAAGAACACCGTGAATTCATTGTCCCAGGAAGGGGAAACTTTATTGACACATTCCTGGGGTCAGATACATCACATGATCACACTGACAGACCCACAGGCACATAGACACAGGCAACAGAGCATGCACAATGTCGGCACTAGTACAGTGTATATCCACCTTTCGCAGCAATGCAGGCTGCTATTCTCCCATGGAGACGATCGTAGAGATGCTGGATGTAGTCCTGTGGAACGGCTTGCCATGCCATTTCCACCTGGCGCCTCAGTTGGACCAGCGTTCGTGCTGGACGTACAGACCGCGTGAGACGACGCTTCATCCAGTCCCAAACATGCTCAATGGGGGACAGATCCGGAGATCTTGCTGGCCAGGGTAGTTGACTTACAACCTCTAGAGCAGGTTGGGTGGCACGGGATACATGCGGACGTGCATTGTCCTGTTGGAACAGCGAGTTCCTTTGCCGGTCTAGGAATGGTAGAACGATGGGTTCGATGACGGTTTGGATGTACCGTGCACTATTCAGTGTCCCCTCGACGATCACCAGTGGTGTACGGCCAGTGTAGGAGATCGCTCCCCACACCATGATGCCGGGTGTTGGCCCTGTGTGCCTCGGTCGTATGCAGTCCTGATTGTGGCGCTCACCTGCACGGCGCCAAACACGCATACGACCATCATTGGCACCAAGGCAGAAGCGACTCTCATCGCTGAAGACGACACGTCTCCATTCGTCCCTCCATTCACGCCTGTCGCGACACCACTGGAGGCGGGCTGCACGATGTTGGGGCGTGAGCGGAAGACGGCCTAACGGTGTGCGGGACCGTAGCCCAGCTTCATGGAGACGGTTGCGAATGGTCCTCGCCGATACCTCAGGAGCAACAGTGTCCCTAATTTGCTGGGAAGTGGCGGTGCGGTCCCCTACGGCACTGCGTAGGATCCTACGGTCTTGGCGCGCATCCGTGCGTCGCTGCGGTCCGGTCCCAGGTCGACGGGCACGTGCACCTTCCGCCGACCACTGGCGACAACATCGATGTACTGTGGAGACCTCACGCCCCACGTGTTGAGCAATTCGGCGGTACGTCCACCCGGCCTCCCGCATGCCCACTATACGCCCTCGCTCAAAGTCCGTCAACTGCACATACGGTTCACGTCCACGCTGTCGCGGCATGCTACCAGTGTTAAAGACTGCGATGAAGCTCCGTATGCCACGGCAAACTGGCTGACACTGACGGCGGCGGTGCACAAATGTTGCGCAGCTAGCGCCATTCGACGGCCAACACCGCGGTTCCTGGTGTGTCCGCTGTGCCGTGCGTGTGATCATTGCTTGTACAGCCCTCTCGCAGTGTCCGGAGCAAGTATGGTGGGTCTGACACACCGGTGTCAATGTGTTCTTTTTTCCATTTCCAGGAGTGTATATATAAATGAAGATGGTATCTGCTGTTTCGGACATGTCCGAAAGAATAGATATCATCTTCATATACAAATAGTTTTCTGCCTACACTGGCTCACGCAGCGGAAGTTTAAACATGGCTGCTCTGTAAGCCGGTTACCAATAAGGTCGGTACATATGAGGCTTGAGGTGCCGCCCAGTTGTGTCAGTACTGGCTCGTGCATAAAAATGTTTAATGATCAGTACATTAAGCCCATGACGCTGATTCAGATGTAGAAATAATCTAATTTCCTCACAGTGAAAAACAGCTAGATTTCCTTTCTGATCTATGATGTACAAATCAAGATGGTCTAATTCCTGTATAGTTACTGGGAAATATATTTGCCTGTCTGGCAGCGAAACAATTTTGTGACCTGCACCCACTACATGATAAAATTTGTGTGAATTAATCTGTCATTAAGATATGAATTCGTTGCGATATTACACTAAACAAGAATCGACGAAATGACCAGAAATTCGCCCCATACATTTAATTACTATTAGTTGCCAACTCATGGCTCCCTGAGAAACGTGGTAGTGATCGTATTGAATCTTTGAGCCTAAAGTCTGTTGTGTGTTTTGTTCTTTTTATCCCTGTTTGTTTATAATTCAAAACCCTTCTACATTTCATACATTCAAATCGTCTTTATCATATGAGCTGGCAGGTATTACCACAACATCACTACTTTCGATACGTAGTCTATTATTCACCTAAGTGACATTAGGTATGCACTTATATTTCCAGACAAATCAATGCAGTATTTCACTCCTCCTTGCTTGGATCTATTAGGGGAAGTAGTTCACTTTTAACAATGATGAGAGCTCTTTTAAAGTAGGAGAGTACAACATCACAGCTATACGCCAATTTATTTAGTGATATGAATACCGCTTCTTTTATTGCAATTGTCAGGAAAACCATTAAACAGAAATGACTGCAGGGATACGAATTTAAGTCTTGATAGCGTCGAAAATATTGTTCTTGTCATTAAAATATCGATATAAATCTTCATGTCGTATCCAATCAACACACGAGTCCCATATGAGTCAAAGCAAAATATGCAACCCAGTGAGTGCCATATCATTCTGGAATATCTAAACTGATAACAACACTTTCTATGCATTTACACATCTTCTTTAGCAACCAATCCCACATAAACACTATACAGAATCATGGAATCTTGAGTTTCTTATTTTGAATTTCTTGACGAATTTAAGCAGATCAGAATCTGTACGCGGTCTGCTTTGTAGTACAGTTAGAGGGTTTTGTTGTATGGTTTCAAATAAAGTTCCTTACTGATAGTGAATGCTTCCATTGTCCTGTTATGTCTTTTAGCTTCCTGTTGTCTCTGCTCAGTATTTTTGAGTTCTTCACTGTCAGCAAATGCTTCGACTGCTGATAGCCCTGCGAGCACTGGAATTAGGAACAGAAGGTTCCTCCAGATGTCTTAGGTATGGGTAGGACCATAGGTGTTTTAACTCGACATATTATTTATCGTCTTCTTTCCTCCTTCTTATTCTTCTTCTTTTTCTACTTCTTCTTCCTTTCTGATTCAAAATATTTTTACCAGCTGCCATGGCTGTCTGTGCAATTTCTTAAAAAATATCCACTACTTTTCTCTTCTTTCGTGTATGATGAGCAGTGTTCACAATTTGTTTCAAGTTCAATCCAGCACCCATTTTAAGTCTGGCACACATACCTTTATCAACTCAAATGCTGCATGTGTATTCCTATGCCTATATCCTTTCTTCAACGCTTATATTCGATCTTCCACATGATGATTTCTATTTGTGGCATAACCAATATCATGTTCCTTACAGACATAGCCCATTATATTAATTCTCTTGTCTCGATGAGCTACTCACTTTTTCACCTTTATTCTAGTTCCATAGTATCTTGCCGACGTTACTGTAGTTGAAATATTAACTTATCGAGAATACGCTAGTATTCTGATGTGCTTACTAGCACTCATGTCACATCATTGTCTTGTTTCACGTTTATGAGTTCTGCTTGTATACCAAATCTTGAATGTTCACCCATCTGTTCTTCTTTGGTGAGAAGCATAGACATTTAATTAATGCCTTGTCCCTTCCACAGCTGATAACATGCTCCATGAGATACACTTGTTGTTCAGAGCTGTTCCTCAATTGCTCTCTGTAGAAACTTCTGGCAATTTATTCAACACCTTCTCCTTAGAGATACAAGTTCTTGGGTCCATGTATTGCGCTTTGGAAACTGTGCATATCTCCACTGATCGGTGGTATGACTTCTCAAAGACAATTTTGTATTTTGAAAGAGGTACCAAACCACATATATTAAATGTCTGCTTACACGGATCCATCATCTTCATTCAATGGTATACTGTACTTGGAAGTCTGTTATCACATATCACAACAGCTCTCATCTTAATCGTAGTGTGGCTAGTTCTGTTAGAGTGCTCTAGTCATTTGTATAACATCAGAGATAAATGCTCATTCTCATACACTTTTTTATGGTCCTGTTCAGACGCACCACACTACTTGCCTTCATGGGAGAGAACGTCGTGTGGTGGCTTATAACATATCGTTCTATTACTGCCTTCAAATATATGTTTCATTACTGCCTTCAAATGTCTGTTGTAAAATTGAACCCTGCCGTAGGATTGAAGAGTGTGAGGCCATCTATTTGTCCCCCTCCGGCGCAGTTGCTCAGCCAACTACCAAAATTTTAATTGTTCAAGGGATACAGTACTTTTTCAGCCACCAGGGCCCACCAATGGTGCTGACATATGGAAGAAAAATAGAAGTCACACGCTTCACCGTTTAGAAAGAGTCACTGCCACCCACGATAAACTTCTTGAAAATCGATTGCAAGTGGTTGTAAATTGTTTCAGTGTACATATTCCAATGAGCTGCGTTGCCGTTATAAAGGTTTAACTTTCAATTCTATTACTTTTTTATTGTGATACGAAATAAAAAGTGAAAGGTAGGCATATGAAATTAAATGGAGCACGTTAAAAAATACACCAATTAGGGACAGGTTATTTGCGGGAACAAATACGCTAGAAATAGCAAACTCTAACGGATGTCGTGAGATAAATTAAACCCACTCTCCCCACTCCACAACTTAGGAATATCGTGTACTTTCTCAGAAGCTTTCTCTTAAGGGATGAATCATAAGGCAGCCTAAGAAGGACGATTTTATTACCGTACAATTAGAAACCGCAAGCTGTTGGGTATGGGTGGGGAGTTTTGGAAAATCTTTGTCCGAGATTTCCAACAGGACTGCGAACTGATGTTAGTAGATAACACTAAAAGGAACACGACGTGGAGAAACTTAAACAGAGGCAAGCATTTTAACTCCTTCTGGGTATAACAGTATTTGCGAAATGTGTCAAAATTTTATTCTTCGGTCTGAATCCTACCAGTTAACAGTACAACAAAAGTTGTCTAAATTTTCTAGATTTAGTTTATCCACAGGGACGGCATCTGACGTAAGTTTCCGTGTGCACGAATTATATTAATGATGGCCTTACCCGTTGTCCATTTCGCAAAGTACTACACTGCAAACAGTGCGCGGAATGAAATAAGTGGTGAATATATACATTGGTGTCAAATTGTTTAGTGCGTATACTACGCCATTTAGGTAATAAGCAGGCGAAACAATATCGCTGATGGATCCCTTTCCTCAAGTCAGTACGAAACTGATATGGGCGATACTTTGAAAACCGCAGATGCACATTCTATATCACATTTCTTAAGATTGCTACATCTACATCTACATTTATACTCCGCAAGCCACCCAGAGGTGTCTGGCGGAGAGCATTTTACGTGCCACTGTCATTACCTCCCTTTCCTGTTCCAGTCGCGTATGGTTCGCGGGAAGAACGACTGTCTGAAAGCCTCCGTGCGCGCTCTAATCTCTCTAATTTTACATTCGTGATCTCCTCGGGAGGTATAAGTAGGGGGAAGCAATATATTCGATACCTCATCCAGAAACGCACCCTCTCGAAACCTGGCGAGCAATCTACACCGCGATGCAGAGCGCCTCTCTTGCAGAGTCTGCCACTTGAGTTTATTAAACATCTCCGTAACGCTATCACGGTTACCAAATAACCCTGTGACGAAACGCGCCGCTCTTCTTTGGATCTTCTCTATCTCCTCCGTCAAACCGATCTGGTACGGATGCCACACTGATGAGCAATACTCAAGTATAGGTCGAACGAGAGTTTTGTAAGCCACCTCCTTTGTTGATGGACTACGTTTTCTAAGCACTCTCCCAATGAATCTCAACCTGGTACCCGCCTTACCAACAATTAATTTTATATGATCATTTCACTTCAAATCGTTCCGCACGCATACTCCCAGATATTTTACAGAAGTAACTGCTGCCAGTGTTTGTTCCGCTATCATATAATCATACAATAAAGGATCCTTCTTTCTATGTATTCGCAATACATTACATTTGTCTTAGCATTACATGCATATACCTTACATGCACATACATTACATTTGACTTAGCCGCCGCGCTCGCTGCCGCGCGGCTTCTGATTGGCTGGGTAGCCTGTGGCGCGCGACTCAAATCGTGGCGCGCATTCAAATCCGGTCAACACGGGCCCTAGTATTACTAGGCCCGTGTTGCAGAATAATTCACTTCCGGTCGGTTGCGCAACACTCTGATAAGGCGCGCTGGCGCAGACCGGACGATGACGTCATGATAAGCTTTGAGCTTTACTGTCAGCAGTCATCTTAATAATCGTTATCGTAGCCGATGGCAGCTCTGTATTTTTATCTCTCCGAAGAAGTGCCTTACAGATTAATAATAAGTATATCGAACTCAAGTTAATATTTTGTTCCAGGTTGTTACTGTACCAGAAGAGTCGAAGATAGATTTGTCCCAATCACCTGATATGTGGGATTTACGTAACTATGTCTAGCAGTTTGATAGTACGAGGCAACAATATCCTAGTAAAAACGAAGTAAAAAGGAAGAAAACGGCGAAAAAATACTGACCGACGAAAGAAGGAAGTACAGCAATGTTTATGGAAAGAAAGAAATGAAGCATCACCAGGGGGAAAATGGTCCTGTCGGAGCGCAAATTCTGCCTCAGTCTTCATTTCACTCTCCTCACCAAAAATTTTAGCATTCGAACATATTCGCTCTTTTTAACACACGTCGTTCTAAGCTTTCCCATCCATTCTCTCTTTGTTGTTAAGCATTCATATTCAGCACCATTCTCTCACTGCCACTGTCTATATACGTTTCTCTCCTAATCTCCTTTTTCTCCATCCATTTACAGTATATTCCACTGCCGCTGTCAACAATGCGTCTTCTCAGCTGAAAAATTCTATGGGTGGAACTTATTTTTTCTCCTACAACCCCGTGTTAAAGTCTACCCTCTCCTAAATGTAAGTGTTATAATTCCACTGTCTTGGGGGTAGTGGGGGGCGGGGCATGTAGACTCCCCAACCCCATGTAAACTATCCACTCAATTACATCTTTCTTTTTTGCTTGACCTTTCTGTCTTGCTCCCACTGATTTTATTTTGATTCCTCTTTGTCTTTCACTACACTCTCTGTCTCTCGCGCTGCCAATATCTCCTCTCACATCACTGTCTGCCAATGGCACTGTCTCATTTCTCTTCCACCGGCACAATCTCTCTGCTACGCCCTTTCAGTACCAGGAACCGCGAATATTTTCGCATGCCAAAATTTTTTGTTGAGGAAGACGGAATGAGGATTTGGGCAGCTCGTTTCCCATTTTACTGTCAGTCTTTTGGAAAGGAACATATTCGCATTACTGGTGTATTCTGTATGCATTTTTCGGGGGGTTCCGTTTTTTTCTGTGTTGCATCAGGGAATTAACTTATACAGGGTGAGTCACTAACTGTTGCCCCCTGGAATAACTAATAACTCCGGAAGTACGATAGTAGCTGAAAAGTTTGTGGGACAAATGTTGCATGGGACAACGGGGGCATAATGTGACGGTTTTTTTTCTAGGTGCACTCACGTCAGAGATATGAAGGTCAACTTTGCTTTTTTTTTTTTTAAATACGATGTTATATTTTGGTACTTAATATCTTATTACTTGATAGCGGCTATCGAGACGAATCCAGTGAAGTGTAACAGTAAGGTCTTTGAAGATCAACGAAGGTCACAAAGGTGGCATGAACGTCCATTGACAAAAGGTGTTCGAAGTAATGAGAGTTGTTATTTTCTTATCATGGGTTGAGTTGTAGTCCTTATCACTTCGGCACTTATCCAAGCACATGCTGTGGTAAAACTCTCTCTCATGTCTTCAGGTGTACTTGGAACGTCTTTATAAACAATGTCATTCACAAATACCCACAATAAAAAATCCAGAGGCGAAAAATGTACCGTACACCCATTGTGTTGAAACCACATTCTGTTCTTTGTTCCTAAAGGTATTTCTTTCAATAATGGACCTAATGTTTCTTTCAGGAATGTGGTGTACTTCTTACCATTAAGATCTCCTTCAATGACATAGGGGCCCATAATTCTGCCCTCTAGAGCCCCACACCATAAGTTCATCGACCACGGTTTTTGGTGTGTAACTTGTAGCACTCAACATGGATTTTCAGTTGCCCAGTAATGCTTGTTATAAAAATTAACTTTTCCATGGATGGTGAATGTAGCCTCATCAGTGAATAAAATCAAATTAATAAAAGTGTCATCCCTCTGAATCTGAAGTTGAGCCAGTTGGCAGAATGCAATGCGACGCATACAACACGTACCATTTAATTCTTGGTGGAGACTGATATGGTAAGGATGATATTTATGGCGATGCAGAACACGAACAACACTACTCTCGTTCATGTCATATTCCCTTACGGTTTGACGCGAACTAGCACAAGGATCTCGAACCACAGTGGCAATAATTTCTGATTCCTCGTTAGTAGCTTTCCTTTGCCAGATATGTTTCCGATGCGTTAAAGATGCAGTTGTTCTAAATTTATCATGCACTTATTTAAATGTACGACGTGAGTGCGTTGAGGATATATTTCAGCATGTACGTCTCTACCTCTCATTCATTTTCGTTGACATTCTTCGTAAATGAGAAGCATATCGACTAGTTCTTCGAAGGAATACATCATTTGCATTCGCTTGATTCGATGATATTAGTCTTACCGTTCCTATCAGTGTTGTACCGCTGAGTGGTCAGAACGACACACTGTCAATCCTAAGGGCCCGGGTTCGATTCCCGGCTGAGTCGGAGATTTTCTCCGCTTAGGGACTGGTTGTTGTGTTGTTCTAATCATCATCATTTCATCCTCATCGACGCACGGGAGGCCCTCGTCACACGCCATTTCATTTCATTTTTACTGCAAAACCGTAGAATAGTGTTTGCATGTCGATGGCTCGTTAGATGGACATGCCGTGTTCGGCGAATATTTACTATCTGCACGATATACGAGAGAGAATTATCAGAGCATATGCTTCCATAAGTGCCGAAGTGGCAAGGAATACCACTCAATCCATGATTAGAAGATTATAGCATTGCATTGATACCAATGGTTATCACTTCGAACACATTTTGTAAATGGACGTTCGTGCCACTTTTTTGATCTTCGTTGATCTTCAAAGGCCTTACTGTTACACATCATTAGATTCGTCTCGATAGCCGCTATCAGAAAATAAGTACCAAATTACTACAGCATCCCATTAAAAAAAAAAAAAACCTAAGTTGACCTTGATATCTCCTACGCTACCGCACCTAGCAACAAAAAACCACCATCATTTCATGGCCCCCGTTGTCCCATACATTTGTCCCACAAACGTTTCAGTTACTATTATACTTCAGAGTTATTCTAGGTGGCTATAGTTAGTAACTCATCCTGTATAAAACGAATTCTCTAGATCAGAAAAGTTAACATAGTTTATTTATATACCTCGACACCTGTAAACAACTAGTAAGTACTCATAAGCTAACTCCATCTGAAGATGTCTTGGAAGGTGGAGTCCTGCCGACCGACTTCCATGTCGTCTTCAGCCAATGGGGGTCACTGGATATGGATATTGTTTGGCAGTTTTCGTGGCCGCAGTCGGAGCCGGAGCCGCTGCTTCTCAATCAAGTAGCTCCTCAATTGACGCATTCACGTCACAAGGGCCGAGTGCACCGTGCTTGCCAACAGCGCCAACCAAGCGCTAGCCAAGCCCAACTGGCCGTAACTTCGGTGATCTGACGGAAACCGATGTTACCACAGCGGCAATGCCGTTGGCACACGCAATATAAGGTTGACGCAAAATCGTCTCACATCCTACAGAACTATACTTAATACACTGCTTTACATAACAAAGCACTACATTTAGGCTACAAGTACCGTATACCAAAAAGTGCGTTGTTGTTATTTGCAATTACAAAGAATTTCATATGACTTAAAATATTTTTGTGAGGTGCTTAGGCCGACAGGCAGTATCATAGAATAATTTCTAGGTCAGGACAGCCTGTATAAGCGTGATGTTCCATCATACAAGCACAGTGCGTCATAAGGTTTGTTTGGTGAAAAGATGGCGACTAAAAACATGGTTTGATGACCACAGAACCCTTGCGATGACTTAGAACCCCCTTCTACTTGCTCATTACGTTAGGACTGCATTTACTCTTCAGACAGGGTATTACGTGCATGTTTTACGTGAATAGGTACGGTAAGTTTGAACTTCTGGATCCTGGTTCGAATAGTGATTGAAAGGTGGCTACACTGAGCCACTGCGCCAGAGATTGCGCCAAAGAGTATTATTAAGCCGCCTCCACAGTGCTTGGAGAGAACTCGTAGAAGTCAGTGCTTGTCGAGAGCTCGTAGTAGTCAGTGCCTGTCGAGGACTCGGGGTAGTCTGTGCTGAGATGTTGTAGCAGAGAGTGTTTATTGAGATATGCTAGTAGGCAGTGCTTGCTGAGATGTGATGTTGGAGAGTTCTGGTCGAGATGTGATAGTAGAGAGTCGGTGTGAGATATATTGTAAGGATTAGAGTGATTTTCATCAATATAAATGAGGTAACAAACTTCGTTTCCTTTTTTTTCATTATTTCAGTGTCCTAAATAATGTGTCATTACAGGTTCAGTCAACAAAGCATCTGGCGTGTGTTCTTGTATTAGAGTTTAATTCTGCTTTCCTTACGCAATTATAGTATTTCTAATTTTCTTTTATCACGTCAGTATAATTGGTATTTAAAAATTCTTGTCTTGTTGAAGAAGAACCGTGCCAGATGTGCGTTGAGTCATACTTCCACACACAGAACAGTTACTCTTGTGCTTGTTGTTGCGTTGGTTTTATAGTTGCTGGGGACTTAATTAATTAACTGTGTTAATGAAAATTTTCTTTCATTCTTTGTTGTTATTCTATGCAGTCAGATTGCGTAATAATTCTAGTCAGGGCCAACCGATTACGAAACAGCGTAATCGGACATACAGCTACTAAAAATATTTGCATTGTATTTAATTAAGTCCCCATGCACGTGGCGACCGCTGTTTAGGATCGTCCCTTGGAATCTTCTGATTGTAAAAATAGTAGACCGTAGTATTGTTGTAGTAATCTGTAGTTTAGTAATTGTAGTCTATTTTGCATGTGTAGATTTGGTAATTGTCATTCTTCTAATGGTATTTTTTCTCAGAATTTGATGTGTTGTCTTGTATACGCGTTTGACAATTTAGTGCAATTATTTCAATTGTTCGATTGATCGTGTTTGAGGGAGACATTTCATGTAAATGGTATTGTTGGAGATAAGGAGGCATTGTGTGTGATTTTCGGACAGTGACGAGTTTTGTATATTTTGTAAATGATTACGCGGTCGATGAAAAAGGCAAAAATGATGAATAGCCAGAATAACGAAATTGTTGACATGGCGAACTCGCCAACACAGGAGAACAGTATGATGAATAATGGAGTTGAAAACAATTTAATAAGTCGGGAAAATAGTCCGGAAACAGTTCAAAATTTTTCACAATCGAAAAATTCTCAGATTGCGTGGTTAACGACAGAAGAAATGGAGCAGTTAATGAGTGCAATATTAAATTTCGGATCACAGTTGGAATCTGAATTAAAAACAGTGGGATCTGAATTAAAAACAGTGGTATCTGAATTAGAAACAGTGGGATCTGAATTAAAAACAATGGGATCACAGTTACGATCTGAATTAAAAACAGAGATGGAAGCAATGGCAACACGGTTAAGTTCACGAATAGGGACATGTTTCAACATGAAAGATGAATCAAACAAATAAATTAGAGAAGAAGTGCAACCAATTTTGAATGCTCACAATAATAGTTTAATTTCAACAGAAATTAGACAAGAGGAACAGGACAGAGAACGGGAAGAAAAAGATCGCGTGATAGTGCAAAAATATTCAGAGTTAAATTTGCAACGCGCACACGATAAGGAAGAAATATTTGAGAGAATCGAGGAATCCGTACCAAATGACAGATTAAATAACTTAACACAACAATATGAACAGTTAACTACTAAATGTGACAACACCGAAACCCGAGTCGCGACATTTACAGAAGACGTAAATACACAGAAAGAACAATTAAGTCACTCATCGGAAAGAGTTGAGGAGATCTCAGATAAATTGACAAGTGTTACTTTAGCAGAAGGGTTTGAAGAAAATAATTTGTTTCATTTACGGGATGCAACAAGAGAGCGCCAGGCGCGCGAACTTGACAATAATCAACATTGGGACTGGCACAGACGCGGTAGGTCTTTGTCGCCACGAGGCGAAAACTTTGACTATAAACACTTTTTGACTGTACGGAAATTTAAGATCTTTCGTATTTCTAAGAATGAGATACATCCATGTTCATGGTTAGATCATTTTACGTACGCACTTCCGCCAGATGTGCCACAAAGTCACAAACTAGAAATTATGTGCGGCTGTTAAGGTCCTCAGGGGATTCACTACTCTAAGTGAATATGTGCCGTAGCGAGCATAGGGCCCCGAGGTGTAGTGGTGCTATTTCCCTTTTAGTTTTCTGCACCGCTGCCTACTCTTTTACTATTCTTTGCATCTGTCAAACCAACTCTTCGACTATCAATCTATCTAGAGAGCAAGTAAACATTAACCGGATATGACTATGTTACCCAAAAGTGACTTTGGAATTTACCGTTTGGACTTACTGTATTTTCTGCAGCATTCATTTGTAGTTTGAGCGGGGTTTTGCCTGTTTATCTTCGTGACAATATTACTTCTTATGTTGACGATATTCTTATTGCCAAACGTTTTTGGAGTGAGCACAACAAAATTTTGGATTCATTGTTACGTATCTTTGCAAGAGTTGGCATTACAGTGAACTTGGAAAAATCTGAATTTGGTCGTTCTCAGCTGAAATTTCTCGGTCACATTATTTCTACAGAAGGTATTCTTCCTGATCCAAAAAAATTAGACGCTATTCGTAATTATGCTGTTCCTACTACAAAACGTGATGTTCGTAGTTTCCTTGGTGTCTGTAATTTTCTTCGACGCTTTGTTAGATTGGACGATTTGGCCACACCTCGTTTATGTGAACTATCTGGAAAGAAATCTAATTGGTGTTGGGATGAGGAAGCTCAATCAGAATTTGAACAACTTCGTGATGCTTTAGTTGCTGCTCCACTTCTTTCACATCCGGATTTATCTAAAGATTTTTGTTTGGCGACAGACTCATCATACAAAGGCCTAGGTGCACATTTATTTCAAGAGATAGAAGAAAACGGCGTTGTAGTACAGAAGACTATTGCATTTGGAAGTCGTGTTCTCTCTAAATCAGAAAAGAATTATTCGATTACGGAACTTGAAGCTTTGGCTGTTGTTTGGGCTTTCACAAAATTTCGGACATTTTTGTTTGGCACACATACTAAGGTTTATACCGATCATCGAGCTCTGGAATTTCTTATGTCAACAAAATTAACTCATGGCAGATTGTCACGATGGGCGTTGTACCTACACGAGTTTGATTTTAGTATTGTTTACATACAGGGTTCTTCAAATATTGTTGCTGATGCTTTATCGCGTGCACCTATTGGTTTGAAACAAAGTGCTGAAGAGGACTGCATAGAAAACAATTATTGTTTGATGTATATTCAAGGTGTTGTGTTTGCGAACTTTATTTCGTCTTCGCTCCAGGACATCGCTAAGGAGCAAAATAAGGATCCAATCTGGAAGGACATTAAGGAGAAGTGGAGGAGAAAGGAAAGCGTAGCGATTAGACAGCATTATTTAGTCCGCAATGACATTCTTTTTAAACGAAAATCGGTTGACAACTCTGTTTGGTTAGTTTGTATTCCTGATGAGTGGGTTAATAAGCTGATTTGGTAGACGCATTTCAGTTATGCACACTTTGGTCCCAGAAAATGCTTTCATAAATTACGAGAAAATTCCTACTTCAGTAATATGCAAAAACGTATTCGATCTGTTCTGGCCAAATGCAAATTATGTTAAAAGGCTAAGCCGCCCACAGTTTCTCACAGAGCACCGTTGTTTCCTATCATTCCAGCGAAATTAAAGGAGATGGCTGCAGTCGATTTGTTCGGTCCAGTGGTTCGTTCTACTAATGGTTTTGCGTACATTTTCGTAGCAGTGGAGTTGACGTCAAAATATGTATGTTTTACACCTTTACGCAAAGCAACAGCTCGTTCAGTATCTAACGCTTTCATCAAACATTTTCTTAAAGAAGTTGGTCATGTTGATAAGGTTATATCAGATAATGGATCACAGTTTCACTCTAAAATTTGGCTTCGTACTCTACAGCGTCGTAAAATTAAACCAATTTTCATTTCACTTTTTTACTCTCAATCTAACGCTTCAGAGAGATGGATGAAGGAAATCAATAAATTGTGTCGTCTTTATTGTCATCAGAATCACAGAACGTGGGATCAGTATCTTCATATTTTTCAAAACATTCTGAATGAACTTCCTAATGACTCAACTTCTTTACCGCCTTTACTGATATTAAAAAACAAGGCACCGACAAATCGCATATCTGATATCGTTCCTTTTCCGCCTACACGGAAACTGCGGCATTCTGAAGTTGTCAACCTGGCTCTACGAAATATTGCATCTGCGGCTGCTAGAAGAGAGAAATCAGCTAAGCGTCCTGGTCGTTCAAAAATCTTGTCAGTTGGTCAGAAGGTGTTAATTAAGTCTCATCGTTTATCTCACAAAGGAAAAGGCTTGTGTCGCAAATTTTTTCTGCTTAATAACGGTCCATATAGAATTCGTAAAATTATTCATGATAACATTGTCGAAGTAGAAACTCTTAAATCTCGACGCTCTAAAGGAATACATCATATATCTAACGTAAAAATTTTTGTGGAATGACATACTTTAGAGAAACTCACAGCTACATGTAAACATGCGGAGAGTACAAGGATACCGCCCTGTGTTTTGGCGGCGGCACATACTCAAAGCAACAGTCAAGTCTGCGCGCCGCACAAGGCAGTCGTTGCCCGCGAACAATTGCTTCCTACGTCACGCGCCTACAGCTGATCGAGCGCTCAGTGCGAATGCACTGACTGCCGTAAACAAATACACAGTTTAATTTTTCCCATTAAATTCAGTATAGAGCTATAGTGACTTGATGAATTATGTTATTAACATTCAGTATTTTTCAGGATACGGTTCTATAAAATATTTAAGAACTTCAGGTAAATTCTGTGTGTCTCCGACGTTAAGAGGACTTACTATCGAGAAATTTTCAGGAAGAATGTAATTTCCAGGAAGAAACTAATAAACTAAAAAAGGTAACTATTAATTGAGTTCATTTTTCAGGTAACATATTTCCACTTAGGTACGTACTTTAGACGTAATTTGCTGCTCGCGTTTACGTGATTCATACTTTGTGCTAATTTCATGTTCTATGAATTTACGTCTGAAGCCACGTGCTTGCGTACATTTGCTGATTTTTGTCAATGTTTTATTAATGAACAGGATTGTTATTTGTATATATTATGCATCGCTTGGCTGCACTGCTTTTTCACTGATGTCATACTTTTTAATTATGTGCCTGCTGTGCTTATTTATTTAAATTATAATTGTCACCTGATTAGTTGTGCTGATATGTATGTAAGTTATCCTTTGTGATTTATCTGCTTGCGCCTTCATGTTTACTTATTAAGATGACATATGAACATTTATTTGCTTATGCTGATATGATGCTAATGACCTGTTTGCTGCTATGCGTATGGATTGCATATTTATACATATCTGTTGATGTCATAACTACTCTTTAATTTGGTGTATAGAAATGCTGATATACTGTGTACAAACAGAGAGTTTAGGTCACACTATTGGATTAATTATAGATTGTTCGCTTGGCAGAGCCTCGTTGTAAGGATTGTGCTGCATCCACTTGTTGACATTCTGTTCTCTACTGGTATATTTACTCGCTATTGCTTGTTTTGCTTCCGCTCAGTGCCTTATATTTTTAAGATAGGAAAATGAACTGCTATAATTCGACGAACGACATTGGTACAAAGAACTTCGTTGAAGTCACATGAGCTGGAGGTTTTATGGAAGCTGTATAAATTTATGCTAATATCACATCTCAGCAAGCACTGCCTACTAGCACATCTCAATAAACACTCTCTGCTACAACATCTCAGCACAGTGAAAGGTGGCTACACTGTGCCACTGCGCCAGAGAGTGCGCCAAAGAGTACTATTAAGCCGCCTCCACAGTGCGTGTTACGAGATCGTAGCAGTCAGTGCTTGTTAGGAGATCGGAGAGGACAGTGTGTGTTGGGAGTTCGTAGCAGGCACTGCTTGTCGTGAAATCGGAAGGATATGTTGTAGTAAAAAGTGTTGTTCCTTGTTTTATGCAGTTATTTGATGGGAGAGATAGCAGATGTTATTGTAATGAGTGCATTTCGTCAATATATATGAAGGTAAAATTTATAATGTTCCTTTATTAGTTGTGTATCTGAAATAATGTGTCACTACAGGTTCAGTCAACAAAGCATCTGGCTCGTGTTCTTGTATTAGAGTGAATTTTGGTTTTCTTGCGTAATTATAGTTTTTCTAAATTTCTTTTGTCACGTCGGTATAATTGGTATTTAAGAATTCTTGTCTTGTTTGAGAAGAACCGTGCCAGATGTGGACGTTGAGTCACACTCCCACATACAGAACAGTTACTTTTGTGCTTATTGGTTTTGTTGGTTTTTTAGTTGCTGGGGACTTAATTAATTAACTGTGTTTACTGAAATTTTCTTACATTGTTCTCTGCAGTCAGATAGCGTAACAATTCTAGTCAGGGCCAACCGATTACGAGACTTACGTAATCGGACAGACAGTTACAAAAGTATTTTCAATCACGTAAATTTAAATAAGCCCCCATGCACGTGGCGACCCTGCCAGGATCGTCCCTTGGAATTTTTCTAATTGTGAAAATTGTAGACTGTAGTATTGTTGTAGTAATTTTGAGTTTAGTGATTGTAGTCAGTATTGAGTGTGTAGATTTGGTAATTGGCATTCTTCTAATGGTATTTTTCAAAATTTAATTTTTATTGCCTTGTATACGCGTTTGACAATTTTGTGCAATTATTTCAATTGTTCGTTAATCGTGTTTGAGGGAAACATCTCGTGTGAATAGTACTGTTGGAGATAAGGACTCATTGTGTGTGATTTTCGTACAGTGACGAATCTTTCGTATATTTTGTAAATGATTACGCGATCAATGAAAAAGGCAAAAATGATGAATAGTGAGAATGACGAAATTGTTCACATGGCGAACTCGCCAACAGAGGAAAACAGTATGGTGGATAATGAGGTGGAAAACAATGTGATAAGTCGGGAAAATAGTCCGGAACCATTTCAAAATTTTTCTCAATCAGAAAATTCACAGAATACGAGATCAACGATAGAAGATTCTGGAATAGTATCGAACACAGATAGCTTTATAGCCATGCAGAAGGAAGCTGGTTTTGTGGGAAATGTGAGGGGTGAAAAGAATTTTGAAACAGTTACTATGGAGCAGTTGATGAGTGCTATATTAAATGTGGGATCACAGTTACGATCTGAATTAAAAACAGATATGGAAACACAAATAGGAACAATTAAAACTGATATAGGAACTATTAAAACTGAGATGGGAACAATTAAAACACAAATGGGAACAATGGAAACACGGATGGGAACAATGGAAACTCGGTTAGGATCTGAATTAAAAACAGAGATAGGAACAATTAAAACAGAGATGGGAACTTTGGAAACACGGTTAGATTCAAGAATAGGGACATGTTTCAAAAATATGAAAGATGAATTAAAGAAAGAAATCAGGGAAGAAGTACAACCGATTCTGAATTCTCACAATAATAGATTAATTGCAGTAGAAATCAGACAAAGGGAACAGGATAGAGAACAGGAAGAAAGAGATCGCGTGATAGTACAGAATTTTTCAGAGTTAAATTTACAACGTGCAAAGGATAAGGAAGAAATATTTGAGAGAATCGAAGGATCCGTACCAAATGACAGATTAAATAACCTAACACAACAATATGAACAGCTAGCTACCAAATGTGACAATACTGAAACCCGAGTCGCGACACTTACGGAAGACGTAAATAAACAGAAAGAACAATTTGGTGACTTATCGGAAAGAGTGGAGGAAATTTCAGATAAACTGACAAATCTTAGTTTACATGGGGACAGAGATTCGGATGATACAGCTCCATTACCATTTGCAGAAACCGAAGAATACCAGAACATAAATAAGCATGTTGAAAATCAGGGAAAATTTAATGAACGCGTGAAAAGGGAATTTGAGGCATTACGAAAGCAAGTCAAGCTGATCGAAGGGGAAATTGTAGGAAAAGATAGCAGAAGAAATTTAGAATCACAGGTAGCAGAGGGGTTTGAAGAAAATAATTTGTTTCATTTACGGGATGCAACAAGAGAGCGCCAGGCGCGCGAACTTTACAATAATCGACATTCGGACCGGGACAGACGCGGTAGGTCTTTGTCGCCACGAGGCGAAAACTTTGACTATAAACACTTCTTAACTGTTTGGAAGATTAAGATATTTCGCAATTCGAAGAACGACATACATCCATGTGCATGGTTAGATCAATTTATGTACGCACTTCCGCCAAAGTTGCCATTAAGTCACAAACTAGAAATTATGTGCAGCTATTAAAGTCCTCAGGGGATTCACTACTCTAAGTGAATATGTGCCGTAGCGAGCATAGGGCCCCGAGCTGTAGTGGTGCTATTTCTCTTTTAGTTTTCTGGACCGCTGCCTACTCTTTTACTATTCTTTGCATCTGTCAAACCAGCTCTTCGACTATCAATCTATCTAGAGAGTAAGTGAACAATAACCTGATATGACGATTGTACCTAAAAGTGATTTTGTAAATTACCATGTGGAGTTACTGTACTTTCAGCAGCATTCATTCGTAGCTTAAACGAAATGTTACTTGTTTATCTTCGTGACAATATTACTTCTTATGTTGACGACATTCTTATTGCTAAACGTTCTTGGAGTGAACACAACAAAATTTTGGATTCATTATTACGTATCTTTGCAAAAGTTGGCATTACAGTAAACTTGGAAAAATCTGAATTTGGTCGTTCTCAGGTGAAAATTTCTCGGTCACATTATTTCTACAGAAGGTATTCTTCCTGATCCAGAGAAATTAGACGCTATTCGTAATTATGCTGTTCCTACTACAAAACGTGATGTTCGTAGTTTCCTTGGTGTCTGTAATTTTCTTCGACGCTTTGTTAAATTGGACGATTTGGCCACACCTCGTTTTTGCGATCTATCTGGAAAGTTCTTTTTAAACGAAAATCGGTCGACAACTCTGTTTGGTTAGTTTGTATTCCTGATGAGTGGGTCAATAAATTGATTTGGTATACGCATTTCAGTTATGCACACTTTGGTCCCAGAAAATGCTTTCATAAATTACGAGAAAATTGTTATTTCAGTAATATGGAAAAACGTATTCGATCTGTTCTTGCCAAATGTAAATTATGTCAAATGGCTAAGCCTCCAACGATTTCTCACAGAGCACCGTTGTTTCCCGTCATTCCAGCGAAATTAAAGGAGATGGCTGCAGTCGATTTGTTTGGTCCAGTGGTTCGATCTACTAATGGTTTTGCGTACATTTTCGTAGCAGTGGAGTTGACATCAAAATATGTGTGTTTTACACCGTTACGCAAAGCAACAGCTCGTTCAGTATCTAACGCTTTTATCAAACATTTTCTTAAAGAAGTTGGTCACGTTGATAAGGTTATATCAGATAATGGATCACAGTTTCGTTCTAAAATTTGGCTTCGTACTCTACAGCGTCGTAAAATTAAACCAATCTTCATTTCACTTTTTCACCCTCAATCGAACGCTTCAGAGAGATGGATGAAGGAAATCAATAAATTGTGCCGTCTTTATTGTCATCAGAATCACAGAACTTGGGATCAGTATCTTCATATTTTTCAAAATATTCTGAATGAACTCCCTAATGACTCAACTTCTTTACCGCCTCTATTGATATTAAAAAATAAAGTACCAACAAATCGCATTTCTGAAATCGTTCCTTTTCCGCCTTCACGGAAACTGCGGCATTCTGAAGTTGTCAACCTGGCTCTACGAAATATTGCATCTGCGGCTGCTAGAAGAGAGAAATCAGTTAGACGTCCTGGTCGTTCAAAAATCTTGTCAGTTGGTCAGAAGGTGTTAATTAAGTCCCACCGTTTGTCTCACAAAGGAAAAGGCTTATGTCGCAAATTTTTTCTGCTTTATAACGGCCCATATAGAATTCGCAAAATTATACATGATAACAATGTCGAAGTAGAAACTCTTAAATCTCGACGCTCTAAAGGAATACATCATATATCAAACGTTAAAATTTTTGTGGAATGATATACTTTTGAAAAATTTTTGTAGAATGACATACTTGTGAGAAACTAACAGCTAGATGTAAACACGCAGAGAGTACAAGGATACCGCGCTGTGTTTTGGCGGCGGCACATACTCAAAGCAACAGTCAAGTCTGCGCGCCGCACAAGGCAGTCGTTGACCGCGAACAATGACTTCCTACGTCACGCGCCTACAGCTGATCGAGCGCTCAGTGCGAATGCACTGACAGACGTAAACAAATACACAGTCTAATTTCTCCGACTAAATTCAGTATAAAGCTATAGTGACTTGATGAATTCTGTTATTAACATTCAGTATTTTGCAGGATACGGTTCTATAAAATATTTAAGAACTTCAGGTAAACTCTGTGTGTCTCCGACGTTAAGACGACCTGCTATCGAGAAATTTTCAGGAAGAATGTAATTTCCAAGAAGAAACTAATTAACTAAAAAAGGGTAACTATTAATTGAGTTTATTTTTCAGGTAACATATTTCCACATAGGTACGTACTTTAGACGTAATTTGCTGCTCGCGATTACGTGATTCATACTTTGTGCTAAATTTTATGTTCTATGGATTTACTTGTGAAGCGACGTGCTTGTGTACATTTACTGATTTTGACAATTATTGATTAATGAACAGGGTTGTTATTTGTATATATTATGCATCGCTTGGCTGCTATGCTTTTTCACTGATGTCATATTTTTTTTAATTATGTGCCTGCTGTGCTTATTTATTTAAATTATAATTGTAACCTGATTTTTTGTGCGGATGTGTTTAGGTATGTAAGTTATACTTTGTCATTTATCTGCTTGCGGCTTCATGTTTACTCATTAAGATTACATATGAACATTTATTTGCTTATGCTGATATGATGCTAATGACTTGTTTATTACGTAAGATATATGTTTGCTGCTTTTCGTATGGATTACATATTTACACATTTCTGTTTTGTTGTCATAACTGCTCTTTAATTTGGTGTATAGAAATGCTGATATACTGTGTATAAACATAGAGTTTAGGTTACACTGTGGTATTAATTATAGATTGTTCGGTTGGCAGAGCCTCGTTGTAGGAATTGTGCTGCATCCACTTGTTGACATTCTGTTCTCTACTGGTATATTTACTCGCTATTGCATGTTTTGCTTACGCTCAGTGCCTTATATTTTTAAGATAAAAAAATTAACTGCTATCATTCGACGAACGACATTAGTACAAGAAAGTCATAGAAGTCACATGAGCTGAGGTTTTATGGAAGCTGTATAAATTTATGCTAACAGGAAGGAAGCTAACGACATGACATACCAACACTGGGTTTAGACCATTGACAGTCATTACACTGCATTTTCGTGAGCAATTGAAATAGGAAGTGACACTTGACACAAAAATACTCCACATGTTTGTCTGCCATAATTCTTGGAAGTGGTGTACACACTGTGAAATATTATGATCATTCACACTCCGTAATCGTACTTAATTACTGAGAGTTATTCGAACTAAGTCTGTTAGAGGTCAGGTATGCATTTCTTTTATTTAATGATGGACAAGGAACCAAAATGTATCTTATAATTTATAATGAGTAGAAGATTGGGTCAGATGGATTACACAGAGGTTGTGTGTGGACACTGTGTCTTCGAATTGTATGGGATGCTGAATTGAGGTTTGCATTAGGATTTTATCTGTACTTGTTCGAGGAGACTGACTAGAGGAAAGAGTTGTTATGGAAGTGAAATGATATTGGTGCTGAGGTTTATATTTATCGACGTATTATTATAGGTATTGAGAGTATATGAAGTTGTTTGTGGACAAGAGGTAAGGTAAATGATGTTGATGATAAGAGTTATATGTATCGACGTATTGAAGAAGTATTAGTGACGTATTGAGATTATGTGATGCTGATGATTATCGAAGTTTTGGTGTGTAAGAGGTAAAGTAAGTGAGGAGCATATTTTTTTTTGTTGGTCTTATGGAACAAGGAGGATGAAGAGAGCAGACTAGAACACTAAAATAGAAGGAAGATAGTCTATACACACACTTTGTTAAATAACTAAGCAGTATATACTTTTTTTTTTGGAGAGAGGAAGTAATTGCATATCTTGGCTCACTGACAGTTGTTCAACAACAGTACATTTTGATCTGGCTTGGCAAACATTGGTCTTGACATGATGACTATGACGTTGACTAACTATTATTGACTGTTATACATTGCTGCCAGTACTACTTGATACACATGATGAACATCAGATTTTGACAGAATTACATTTACACTATTCAATTACACAGTAGTACTTAATGTGGATGAAGGATGAGTGAGTGTGTTCTGTGTGTTTTCCTTTACTAATCCTACCCACCTATCTCCTAAGTATTATTTTATTTGTTGGTAGTGGCTTGCACTGACACCCATGAATATTATAGGTTTACTGGTATCTGTGTATTGTAATAGTTAATAGGACAATTATCTGATATCATTTATGTGTTTGTTATGATTTGTATGTTTAGTGTAAAAGCACTGTATGTGCATTCAAACTATTGTTCATGCCTGGACTGTCTGATTAGTGAAGATAAATATTCTGAACTGTTACCTGCACTTTTCAACATGATGTGTGACATTTGGTCGTGTTTAATTTCTGCTGATGAACAGTGTGATCAGTGCTAGTGAATTTTGTGGAACTGCTTCTACTGAAATGATGTCACTTGTTGGTGTCTGCACCTGCTCAACATTGCTGGGTGCAACTGATGAACTGTTTCTACTGAAATGAAGTCACTTGTTGCTGTTTGCACCTGCTCAACATTGCTGGGTGCAACTGATGAACTGTTTTTACTGAAATGATGGTCACTTGTTGGTGTCTGCACCTGCTCAACATTGCTGGGTGCATCTGATGAACTGCTTCTACTGAATTAATGTGACTTGTTGCTGGGTGTACCTGCTAAACTTTACTGGGTGCCACTGATGGACTGCTTCTACGGAAAACATGTAACCTGTTGGTGTCTTTTTTTTGTATAAACTAATCATTGAAAGCATTTTATGTGAACATTTGTATAAACTGATTTTTTTGTATATTGTGTAAACTATTATGTAAAGTCACATGTATGAAAAGAAGTTGTATTGCTTACTGTATTTCATATGTTAGGTTAGTAAAAGGTCAGTGCAAAGCCAAAATTTTTAACTAATTATGTGATATTTAGGTATTAATATTATCTTTTATTTTTGTCTGTCTTTTTCTGGACGAATTTGGTGGTATTTTCACCACCAATGCTGGCAAAAATACCATCAAATTCTGGCCTGTGGAGGAGGGGCATATGAAAGGTGGCTACACTGTGCCACTGCGCCAGAGAGTGCGCCAAAGAGTACTATTAAGCCGCCTCCACAGTGCGTGTTACGAGATCGTAGCAGTCAGTGCTTGTTAGGAGATCGGAGAGGACAGTGTGTGTTGGGAGTTCGTAGCAGGCACTGCTTGTCGTGAAATCGGAAGGATATGTTGTAGTAAAAAGTGTTGTTCCTTGTTTTATGCAGTTATTTGATGGGAGAGATAGCAGATGTTATTGTAATGAGTGCATTTCGTCAATATATATGAAGGTAAAATTTATAATGTTCCTTTATTAGTTGTGTATCTGAAATAATGTGTCACTACAGGTTCAGTCAACAAAGCATCTGGCTCGTGTTCTTGTATTAGAGTGAATTTTGGTTTTCTTGCGTAATTATAGTTTTTCTAAATTTCTTTTGTCACGTCGGTATAATTGGTATTTAAGAATTCTTGTCTTGTTTGAGAAGAACCGTGCCAGATGTGGACGTTGAGTCACACTCCCACATACAGAACAGTTACTTTTGTGCTTATTGGTTTTGTTGGTTTTTTAGTTGCTGGGGACTTAATTAATTAACTGTGTTTACTGAAATTTTCTTACATTGTTCTCTGCAGTCAGATAGCGTAACAATTCTAGTCAGGGCCAACCGATTACGAGACTTACGTAATCGGACAGACAGTTACAAAAGTATTTTCAATCACGTAAATTTAAATAAGCCCCCATGCAACAGACTACCCCGAGTCCTCGACAGGCACTGACTACTACGAGCTCTCGACAAGCACTGACTTCTACGAGTTCTCTCCAAGCACTGTGGAGGCGGCTTAATAATACTCTTTGGCGCAATCTCTGGCGCAGTGGCTCAGTGTAGCCACCTTTCATGATATCGAAAATTGTGTCAATGTTCCCCGAGAACATAGTCGTAAGAGTAAGTGAAAAAATTTGATGATTTGCGTTGCATGGAATTTGTAGAAGTGGACATCTCCACAATTGATACTTTTGGAACCCAAAACACGTAGTTTTCCGGGTGTATCTTGATTAAGGACACAGATTTTCGAAAACTGGAAAACAGTGTTTAAAATAGCGTTTCTAGATAAGTATCTAAGGAACGTACAGTTTGCTGCGCTTAGTTATTTGGGTAATTGCGTCCCGCAGTGCAAAAAAGGCAAAGGGCCGTTATAGGCGGTTTTCTGCATTAGTTTTGTAAATTTGAACTAATAGACCTCGGTAGCTGATAATTATATCGGAAAAGTTTCAAAGTTCCCTAAGAACATCACCTTAAGCACGATGGTAAAAATTTCGACAAGCTGCCATGCACAAAAAGTACAGTGGTGGCCATCCCCACAACTGGAAGGTTTGGATCCAAAAATCGTTGTTTCGCGGGATTTTATTCAGGAATCGCACATGAATAAATGGTGCCTTTATAAGCTGCCCAAGGTCCAACCTAGACCACATCTAATACAAAAGAACCAACAGATTTGCTCACTATGGTAGGACTGGAGGAAGTGTGTAAAATTTAAATTCTGAACCTGTATTGTAGACTTAGTACAGAATGTCCGTTCTTTCGATAGGTATACATATGATCGCTAGGCCAAGGGCAACCCCAAAACGCTTGACCCCTTATCTCTGTGATCAATAAAAATCGAGATATGACCCTCCCCCATTTCCCCTTAGAGAATGTGCGCTGTCGTGCACGTACTGATAAGTTACGTAGGAGTGAAATAAATAGGAACGGTAGAAACATTCAACAGCCTACGTGGCATAGTATATTTCTTTATTTACGACAACCCATTTCGTCACGCTTTGCTGTCATCGTCAGGTCTCATAATGCTTTTAGTGTAAAACGTCTTCATTATACCCTGAAACCTCACGCCAAGTTGTCAAGCGGATAAAAATCAGCACATTGTGAAAGGTTGAAGTGTTTGTCACAACTAAAATATTTAAAAAAATTAAGCACCTTGTGAGAAGGCCATATAGTCATAGACAAGGCCCTTTGCACGAGGTGCTTTATGTTTTTAAATATTTTAGTTACGATAAACCTTTTATAATGTGCTGAAGTTCATCCACTTGACAACTTGGCGTGAGATTTCAACGTACAATGAAGAGCACGTTTTACAGAACAAATATTTTTGAAATCTGAAAATAACAGCAAAGTCTGTTTGAACCGGTTGTCCTAAATAAAGAAATATATTGTGCGATGTAGGATACTGAACGTATTTTAGCAAGTATAACATATCGCACCTTCAGTACTCTGAAAACGAGAAAATTTTCGTGAAATCTTCATCTACATCTACATACATACTCCGCAATCCACCATACGGTGCGTGGCGGAGAGTACCACGTACCAAAACTAGCATCTTCTCTCCCTGTTCTATTCCCAAACAGAACGAGGGAAAAGTGGCTGCCTATATGCCTCTGTACCGGCCCTAATCTCTCTTACCTTATCTTTGTGCTCTTGCCGCGAAATATAGGTAGGCGGCAGTAAAATTGTACTGCAGTCAGCCTCAAATGTTGGTTCTCTAAATTTCCTCACTAGAGATTCACGAAAAGAACGCCTCATTTCCTACAGAGACTCCCACCCGAGTTCCTGAAGCATTTCCGTAACACTCGCGTGATGATCAAACCTACCAGTAACAAATCTAGCAGCCCGCCTCTGAATTGCTCCTATGTCCTCCCTCAATCCGACCATGATAGGGATCCCAAAAGCTCGAGCAGTACTCAAGAATAGGTCGTATTAGTGTTTTATAAGCGGTCTCCTTTACTGATGTACCACATCTTCCCAAAACTCTACCAATGAACCGAAGACGAGTATCCGCCTTCCCCACAACTGCCATTACATGCTTGTCCCACTTCATATCGCTCTGCAATCTTACGCCCAAATATTTAATCGACGTGACTGTGTCAAGCTCTACACTACTAATGGAGTATTCAAACATTACGGGAGCCTTTTTCCTATTCATATGCATTGATTTACATTTACCTATATTTAGAGTTAGCTGCCATTCTTTACACCAATTACAAATCCTGTCCAAGTAATCTTGTATCCTCCTATAGTCACTCAACGACGACACTTTCCCGTACACCACAGAATCATCAGCTAACAGCCGCACATTGCTATCCACCCTATCCAAAAGGACATTTATGTAGATAGAAAACAACAGCGGACCTACCACACTTCCCTGGGGCACTCCAGATGATACCCGACCTCCGATGAACACTCACCTTCGAGGACAACGTACTGGAATGGTAGAGAAGCCAAGAGGAAATGGCTGCAGGAAAAATGCGAAGAAATTGGAAAACAAGCTATCGTATGTTGGACTGATTCGGCGAACAGAAAATTCAAAACGAACTTTGGTAAAATTATAGGCAAAGGTGTCACCGTTAGAAGTTCACTGTCAAACGCAGAGGAACGCGTTGATTGGTGAAAATATTACCGCTGTAAGGAGGAGGAACTCTCTAGTAATGTGACAGAAAAAGGAATGGGAGTAGATGCGGAAGACATAGGGGTACACATGGGATCCACTATTAGGGCCAGAAATTAAAAGAAGTGTTGTATACTTGCGATCAAGTACGGTACGGATAACATTCCTTCGAAATTTCCAAAATTATTTAGAGAGATGTTAACCAAACGAATATTTCAGATGAATTGTGGAATCTATGAGTCTAGTGGTATACCAACAGTCTTAAGGGAGAATGTCATCCACATAATCGAAAAGACACAGGGGGGCAGTTAAGTACGAGAAATACCATACAAACAGCTTAAGAGCTCATGAAACCAACTTGAAAACAAGAATATTACGCATAGGAATGGAAAAGAAATTTGAATCTGTCATATGATGAACACCTGGGTTTTCTAAAGAGCACAGATATTACAGAATCGGCTATGATTTGGTACTTGTTAATAAAAGTAAGACGTAGTAAAAATTAAGACATGTGCAAAGTTTTTGTCGACCTAGACAAAGGATTTTACAATTAAGATACCTAGTGCCCCCGTTCTCATTATTAGTACCGTAGGTTACCAATGTATAACACTCAAGAGCAAAATTTTTTCCCTGATTTCAAGGTTATTCCAAACTGGTTGTAGGTTTTTTGTTGTGTCTCCTCTAGATGTGGTTTGGATGGCAATCGGAATAAGGTCTAAGTTGTCAACTGACTCCTTTGTTATTTCTGTGGATGTTGTATTATGTACTAATTTTGTGTTGTATGTAAACATTATTTTGGAATGCCTGTTGGAGATCTGGGTGTTTCTTGGGCTCCCCATGTTTTATGCGGAAGTAGCAGGTCTACACTAAAAGGGTAAGAAAGATATTGTTTTTAGCAGTCCCTCAAATTTGGGGTGGGGGGCACAAACAATTATGACTATTGCTATTTCTATATTGTGAAGATACCAAGATAAAGAGTAAAAAGAAATGAACGGATCTGGTTTACACTGTCATAACCTCTTGTATTGCTCCACTGCCGTATAGTGAGGAGTTGCCAATTCCAATACCACTAAGCCATTTCCAACATCAACAGCAGCCAGATACTAACAGTGACTCTTATTTTAGCGACTATGACGAAGACACAGCATTGAAACCACGTTTTCCGGAACAGCAAGATTTGGCTTATTTAATGTGGAACTGGCAACTAACGGACTAAAACCTGAGCTACTTGCACCTCGTTTAATAGAAACGAGAATTATCTAGGACTTGTGCAGCAAGTGAAAGCTACAGTGCCGTTGGATACACAATGTCAATTAAAATGATTTACTGGCATTAACTTGTTGGTTTTTCTCTACAGACTCTGGGAGATAAGAGTGAAGAACATGGTTGGCTTTACCACTTCTGTTCGGTCTAAAGGAGAGAGGTACTAAGGAAGGTGGGATACAGCTACGATGGGGGCTAAATCTGAGGCTCAGTGGGTGAATCGAAGACAGCACCACACAAACGAAAAAGAGCAAATGATGCTCATTTTTTAATGAAATTCTCTTCAAACTAAAAAATGTCCTTGTGGAATCTTTGTTGCGTGTTATAAGAACTGCTGTATTTGTAATTCTAGTACTGCTCTGTTTCTTAAACAAACTGACCTTAGTCTCATTTTAGTAAAATTGAATGTTTTGAAATTACACCTAAAATATCTAAATTAGAGAAAAAATAGTCACACAAGCTAAGCATATATAAACAACAAAAAATGAAGATAAACAAAAACTTGCTTAAATTTTTGTATCCCGCTTTATTTGCTGTTGTAACCCTAGATGCAAAGTGCAGTTGCTCTCAATTAATTAAAAATAATTACACTCCAGTCGAAAAAAAAGATCTCTGTCATTACGTGGCGTAATTGAATAACATATCACGAAAGGCACTTACTGGTAGGGTAATGTAGGGTTTGAGGGATAGTGAATAGTTTCACCACCGTTTAGTGTGAAAGAACAAGTTCTGTGTTACTACATGGATCTCAACTATTTTAGTGGAAATCCTGCTGTTCGATGATACGTAGAAATGGGTTTGTAGGGGCTTGAATTCAAAACCCTTTCAATGACTTGAAAGGAATGAGGACTACATACAGCACAGTACATTGCAAAGCATCTATTTCAACGTGTGTAAGCAATACCGACATCACAATCACGACAAATGTTCGTTTAATTTGGGCCAACATGCATCTCAGGAAGAATATAGCTCGAATCTCGAGTTCACTACTATTGAAATTTGTGAAAGTAAACGGGAAAATGCAATTGTAATTCATAACACGCTAAGTACATCTATATTTCGCGTAAGGACCACTATGTCAATACTAGATGGATTAGGGCTTGTAAAGAGCACGTAGTCATTTTTCCCTCGCTCTTTTTGCGAATGGATAAGGAAATGAAATGACAAGTAGTGTTACTGTGTACCCTCCACCTCGCATCACACGTCGCCTTGCGGAATACGTACAACCACTACACACTTCATTTCCTATTCCACTAGGAAACAGAGCGGGAAAAACCAATGTCTATATGGTTCCGTACCAGTCCTAGTCCCCCCCCCCCCCTATCTTAATGGCCCTTATGAGAAATGTACGTTCGCTGCAATAGGATCATTATGCAGTCAGCCTCCAATGCCAGTTCTCCAAGTTTTCTCACTAGTGCTCCTAGAAATGAATGGCAGCTGCCCTTTAGTGCTTTCCATTTGACGTCCCGAAGCATCTCCGTAATACCTGGTTGTTGTTCGAACCAATCAAAATATGCATTCTAATTCACTTCTTAAATGGTAATGCATTAACTATATGTTTGCGTACTACATGTGATATTAGCATATAGGTTTTCACCAGATAAAAATTCTATGCTGTGCCTTTCACTCCACAGTATTCGGTTTCCATTAATAATATATTGCCCACGTGTTGTAGCGAAAACGTTTTAAATTAATAATATATAAACTAAATAATTAATCATTTTTAACTGTGGGCAGCCTGGCAGTTCAGCTGCTAAAAACTACATGACTCGACAAATATATTGGTCATTTGAGAGCATTAGCTGAAACCCAGTAAAAGATGTCTCTGACGTTGTACTCTAAAATCCGAATTTATTTCACCGTAATGAAACAGTACGATTGAAATAATGGCTGCCTCTGAGTGTATAGTTTGTAACTGAAATCAGTGCAGTTTATTTTGTACGAATAATTTGAAATAAATCTGTTTACGCAGGTTTAAAATAGTATGGGGTGTTGAAATTTTGATACAAAGAGAATTCAAATGTTGATTAAATTTACAACAGAGAAGAAACTTCAGTACTGACAGAATTTCACGCACACATATACGATGAAAAAGTGAATAAAACTGCTTATCGAATTGCGTATGTAATGACAGTACTCTCAGACAATTCTTACTTTAAGGCTCGAGAACATCACCACGGTTTCTTACAAATTCACGGTGCGTTTATTTTACTCCGGAAGTACACAATATAAAATTAACAATATAGCACATATTATGAACATGAGGAGGAGTTTTAGCTTATAGCAGCGAGATGAAATTTGGGAAGACGACAGCTGCCACATATGTAAAAGCGGTATGTAGTGCATTCGACAGCATAGGCTATTTAGAAACGTGTCTGAAAATTAGTAAAGATCACACCATATATGTGTTGAAAGAAGAAAAAATTCAATCAATAATCAAAAAGTACGGAATATGAGACTGAGCAGTGATCTAACAAACTTTGCTTATAGTCTTAGATATTTTCAGTAGGCCAATAATAAAGCTGTGAAGTTAACATACTACACGGTAAATATAACCGATTTCAAATCTGAGGTATACGCGATGTTAGCAACTGAAATCTTATAGTCTGTAAACAAGTCCACGATTATATTTTAGACATTATTCATTCTTGACACATACAATTCACAATTACCGATTTCAGCTTACTGCGATTATCAGAGTTGTTACAACAATAGAACAAACACGGAAGCGACGAAATCAGGTTCAATTGCCTGGGGGTTAAATATACAGAAAATGTAAAAATACATAAAATATAACATAGCTATCAGCCAAGCGTACCATTAAAAGTGTTCTGATACACGTATTACCATGAAACAACCTATACCGTTAGGTACATAACAAGTGCTGCAAATGGATTGTAGGCCTTCCATACGAAAACAAATATAGATACAGTTAGCAGAGATCACTCGTGCCTAGATACATAAGTGACCACCATCACAAATTCAGCAGTCCAACATATAATATTAAGTCTCTAATTAAAATGACCTCACATCGTGAAACGTGTACCCAACACTAACTTAGAATGAGCGTACCATTAGAAAGCAATGATGCACATAAACAATTACCAATTTTTCTTACAAGAAGACCACGACAAAGGATTTAGATCACAAATGATAGCTAGAAATGGCTCTGAGCACTATGGGACTTAACATCTATGGTCAATGATAGCTAGAATGTAAGCAGACAAATTAAAGAAAAGTGACAACTGACAGGAAAATTACCATGGCTGAAAAAGATGAAGTAATGAAGGAAACCTTATGTGCCTTTATTCTGTATATTGGTAACATCTCGGACCAAATCTCACAGGTTTTTTTAAAACAACGAAACAAACGACAGTTCCCATACCCAACCTGCTCTGGACAGACTGATTTGCAACACAAGCAACAAGGTGTTCCTCCGGTTTCGCTGAGATAGAAATTTCGTTGCCCACTGACATTACTGACAATGTTTTGAATCCACGTCTGATTGTTGCTGAGCGCCAGTTTTGTGTCGCAGTTGTCAGTAAATAAGCGGCAGACTGAGCAGTGTCGCATGAGTTGCTAACTTGTTTTGCTCAGAATTACTTGCACCGCGTTATGTCGTTCGAGAGATTCAGTGTGGAATGATCAGTGTCGTATAGTAGCGTGTGGAATATTAATTACTTGTGATATTTTCAGTGAGTTTTTCAATGAATTTGATATGAGTTGCTGATATCGACAGCAAATCCTGCATTTCGTCTCCCGTTCAACAATACTGTTTTTCAATACTATCCGTCATTATCCCTTTCCTTAGAGTATCAGTCACTAGATCACATCCGTCTCTTAGTAAATTGAGTTGAGAGAGACAGCAGTTTCAATGCAATTATGACCGCGCCACCGCCGTCCCATTATGTGTGGAGACCGATGACAAGGACGCCACATCCTGCTACTGTCTTCGGATTTGGAGCTCCTTTCCCAGGATCAGCGTGTGGTGAGTGGATTACACGCTTTCATCGTCACATCGACTTGCAAGCAAAGCTGGACAGGAAAAGGAATACAGACAATCAAGATATATTTTGATTATAAATTGCGTGTGATCATACATTCGATTAACAATGATAAGTCTAACGGATAATGGTGACGTTAGGAGAGGTGTTAATCAGGATAGTGTTGATATGGGTCCTGTCAATGAAACGGAAATACTTAGCAACATTCGAAATACAGATACAACCAAAAATGAAAATTCAAATTTGAACTTAAATGTGGAGCCGTATGAAGCAGTGATACATAATAATGGCGTTTAAAATGTAGAAGAGAATGATCTGATATAATAGTTGTTACAAAAGATGAGCACAGATATTCAATAATTAAGTTCAAAACGGTTCAAATGGCTCTGAGCGCTATTGGACTTAACATCTGAAGTCATCAGTCCCCTAGAACTTAGAACTACTTAAACCTAACTATCCTAAGGACATTACACACATCCATGCCCGAGGCAGGATTCGAACCTGTGACCGTAGCGATAGCGCGGTTCCAGACTGAAGCGCCTAGAACCGCACGGCCACACCGGCCGGCTCTCTACCCAGAGCTGACGCCCTCCCCCCACCCACATACCTCACAGGCACCAAGGTGGACATTTCCTTGTCAACACGTCTGTCGGAGCGACGATGTGGATCTGCGAGCTTGTGTGTCATCTTTATGGTGTCGGTTAGGTTTCCAAAAGCACAGTACCCAAAAGTGCAGTGAAAGACCTCTATACAAAAGTGCTACGCAAAGCTAAACATGTGTCAAGTGTAAAGGTATTTATGTACTCATGGAACTGGACCAGTGCACTGCATGCACTTACCTAATGTTGATACCTTCTATTATTATTCTCTTTCTCCGTCTCTTTTTTTATTCATTACTAACTTTAGTGTATTTGATTGTAAACGTCCATCTTTTTGGTATGTACCAGTATTTGATTTCCTCTATAATCACTATTATTACTATGCCAAAATTTAGTATTTTTGTCCTGTTATAACAAATAAGAACGTTTGTTCTACTTTAGACACTACTAGTTAGTTTTCATGAAGACGCAATATTTTGACACATGTTGTTGTTGTTGTGTTGTGGTCTTCAGTCCGAAGACTGGTTTGATGCAACTCTCCATGCTACTCTATCCTGTGCAAGCTTCTTCATCTCCCAGTACTTACCGCAACCCACATCCTTCTGAATCTGCTTAGTGTATTCATCTCTTGGTCTCCCTCTACGATTTTTACCCTCCACGCTGCCCTCCAATGCTAAATTTGTGATCCCTTGATGCCTCAGAACATGTCCTACTAACCGGTCTCTTCTTTTTGTCAAGTTGTGCCACATACTCGTCTTCTCCCCAATTCTGTTCAATACTTCATCATTAGTTATGTGATCTACCCATCCAATCTTCAGCATTCTTCTGTAGCACTACATTTCGAAAGCTTCTATTCTCTTCTTGTCCAAACTATTTATTGTCCATGTTTCACTTCCATACATGGCTACACTCCATACAGATACTTTCCGAAACGACTTCCTGACACTTAAATCTATACTCGATGTTAACAAATTTCTCTTCTTCAGAAACGCTTTCCTTGCCGTTGCTAGTCCACATTTTATATCTTCTCTACTTCGACCATCATCAGTTATTTTGCTCCCCAAATAGCAAAACTCCTTTACTACGTTACGTGCCTCATTTCCTAATCTAATTCCCTCAACATCACCCGATTTAATTCGACTACATTCCATTATCCTCGTTTTGCTTATGTTGATGTTCATCTTATATCCTACTTTCAAGACACTGTCCATTGCGTTCAACTGCTCTTCCAAGTCCTTTGCTATCTCTGACAGAATTACAATGTCATCGGCGAACCTCAAAGTTTTCATTTCTTCTCCATGGATTTTAATACCTACTCAGAATTTTTCTTTTGTTTCCTTTACTGCTTGCTCAATATACAGATTGAATAACATCGGGGAGAGGCTACAACCCTGTCTCACTCCCTTCCCAACCACTGCTTCCCTTTCATACCCCTCGACTCTTATAACTGCCATCTGGTTTCTGTACAAATTTTAAATAGCCTTTCGCTCCCTGTATTTTACCCCTGCCACCTTTAGAATTTGAAAGAGAGTATTCCAGTCAACATTGTCAAAAGCTTTCTCTAAGTCTACAAATGCTAGAAGCGTAGGTTTGCCTTTCCTTAATCTTTCTTCTTAGATAAGTCGTAAGGTCAGTATTGCCTCACGTGTTCCAATATTTCTACGGAATCTAAACTGATCTTCCCCGAGGTCGGCTTCTACCAGATTTTCCATTCGTCTGTAAAGAATTCGCGTTAGCATTTTGCAGCTGTGACTTATTAAGCTGATAGTTCGGTAATTTTCACATCTGTCAACACCTGCTTTCTGTGGGATTGGAATTATTATATTTTTCTTGAAGTCTGAGGGTATTTCGCCTGTCTCATACATCTTGCTCAACAGATGGTAGAGTTTTGTCAGGACTGGCTCTCCCAAGGCCATCAGTAGTTCTAATAGAATGTTGTCTACTCCCGGGGCCTTGTTTCGACTCAGGTCTTTCAGTGCTCTGTCAAACTCTTCACGCAAAATCGTATCTCCCATTTTATCTTCATCTACATCCTCTTCCATTTCCATAATATTGTTCTCAAGTACATCGCCCTTGTATAGACCCTCTATATACTCCTTCCACCTTTCTGCTTTCCCTTCTTTACTTAGAACTGGGTTTCCATCTGAGTTCTTGATATTCATACAAGTGGTTCTCTATTCTCCAAAGGTCTCTTTAATTTTCCTTTAGGAAGTATCTATCTTACCCTTAGTGAGATAAGCCTCTACATCCTTACATTTGTCCTCTAGCCTTCCCTGCTTAGCCATTTTGCACTTCCTGTCGATCTCATTTTTGAGACGTCTGTATTCCTTTTCGCCTGCTTCATTTACTGCATTTTTATATTTTCTCCTTTCGTCAATTAAGTTAAATATTTCTTCTGTTACCCAAGGAGCTCTACTAGCCCTTGTCTTTTTACCTACTTGATCCTCTGCTGTCTTCAGTACTTCATCCCTCAGAGCTACCCATTCTTCTTCTACTGTACATCTTTCCCCCATTTCTGTCAATTGTTCCCTTACGCTCTCCCTGAAACTCTGTAGAACCTCTGGTTCTTTCAGTTTATCCAGGTCCCATCTCCTTAAATTCCCACCTTTTTGCAGTTTCTTCAGTTTTAATCTACAGTTCATAACCAATAGATTGTGGTCAGATTCCATATCTGCCCCTGGAAATGTCTTAAAATTTAAAACTTGGTTCCTAAATCTCTATCTTCCTCTTTCATTTCTTACCCCCAATCCATATTCACCTACTATGTTTCCTTCTCTCCCTTTTCCTACTCTCGAATTCCAGTCACCCACGACTATTAAATTTTCGTCTCCCTTCACTACCTGAATAATTTCATTTATCTCATCATACATTTCTTCCATTTCTTCATCACCTGCAGAGCTACTTGGCATATAAACTTGTACTACTGTAGTAGGCGTGGGCTTCGTGTCTATCTTGGCCACAATAATGCGTTCACTATGCTGTTTGTAGTAGCTTACCCGCACTCCTATTTTTTTATTCATTATTAAACCTACTCCTGCATTACCCCTATTGGATTTTGTGTTTATAACCCTGTATTCACCTGACCAAAAGTCTTGTTCCTCCTGCCACCGAACTTCACTAAATCCCACTATATCTAACTTCAACCTATCCATTTCCCTTTTTAGATTTTCTAATCTACCTGCTCGGTTAAGGGATCTGACATACTGATACGTTTTTCTGTGAAAAAGCATTTTAATAGTAATCAGTTGATCCATCATTGATTAGTGGACACTTGTCATTGAGCTGCTAATTTGTTTACTTTTCCAAGAATACATTCTTAATGAACACTGTAACCTCCCCACAAAAATTTACAAGACAGAAATATTATTTATGGAATGCCAATGGACATTGCTCTACAGAAATAATAAATGAATAGGAGCCAAACGTCCAAACGTAACCTCCCTGCAATTAAATTTAATGACAATAAAAGTGAGAATCGCAATCTGACTCAAGTATAAGTTCTTCATAAAAAATTAAAGTCCATTCAGTGATAAGAAAATCTCAGTGATAATAATGATTCAATTAAACCGAAATATCGGTCATTGGCCCTGTGCAAAAATCAAAATTAAATTCTTACCTCATTGCAACACCTAGTCAAATTTCTGCTCTTGTTGTTGCGCACCGCTTGGAGGAACTGCATTGCAAATAATAATATTCCCTTTTTTTTTTTTTTATAATCTATTTGAAAACTGAAACTTTTGTTTAGGGGAAGTGGAACGAAATAGTTACTTCAATTAAATGAAAATTTTATGTAAAATTGCTTTTGAAATCAAAGTTATTATTGGGGGCACTTGTTGAAAATTAGTTACAATAATTAAACTTTACATTATCCGTTGATTATCTTAATTAACAGTATACCTCATTCGGCATCTTGACCAGTGTTGTCGCCAGACCACATCACGCAATCCCACTGGACTGCTACCACTGACCGACCGCTCTGCATGACGACTACTAGCGTACTGCACGCCACTGAACAGAGCTACTGCTCGCAACGACTGACCGACAGACTGAGAACCGCTCGCAACACTCGCGCGGTCAAGCGCATACTCTCTGGTCACAGATGCTACAATGCCTCGCCATCGCTGCTATGTTACATACGTGTTTCATAACCCTCCACTGGGGGGGCAAAAATTTGGCAGCGATGGTGAGTCATTTGGACTTGCCAAGCGCGGCAAAATTTTTCTTTAATTAACAAAATTCTACAACTTACAGAATATTTAAATGTTGTGCACACGCACTAAGTACCAAATATATCAGACAAAGACAAAATGTGAGTACAAAACATAGTAGCAAATCAGAAAAATGTATATACAAATTATTTGACAGATAACAAAGTGCACAGGCACTGGAAAAAAATTCTTTAGCATATTCAGAACAAATAAACAGACTGGCAAAATATATTATGTTGACAAGTGACATGAGTGCACATGCACTGCAGTTGAGAACATATCAGTAATTGATGAAATGTATGTACAATTAGTAACAAATGACATAAGTGCATACGCATTAAAGTATTGAATATACAGAATAGTAGAAATCATATTGAAAAATGAGAAAAGTGTACAGGCACTGAAGTTCAGTAGAAAACATATTAACACCTAACATAAGTGCACATGCACTGTAGTTCAGAACATATCCTCAAAAAAAAATAAAAAAATGTATATACGATATAAAAGACAAGAGTGCACATATACTGTACTTCAGAACAAATCGAAAAAATGTCTTTAGCATTTTGGCAATAAATAAACATAATAGCAAAAAAATATCATGTCGACCAGTGACATAAGTGTACTCGCACTGGAGTTTAGTGAATTGAAAAAATGTATAGCCATGAACATAAATAATGTTAGCAAAAATGATTTTCACTATGTGACAAGAATTAGGATAGGAAAGGGAAGGATTGCATCATGGTTGTAGCACTTTAGATTGCACACAGCTGTTTTGAAAGTCCATATCTTTCCACAGAAGTACAACACCAAGTGACACAACTTGAAGTTCTTTTCCCCTCAGAATTTATCAGCGTAGGCAAGACACTGAACTGTCGTAGTAATATTCCATTTCTTTTTTTATTTTGGCAATATATTAGGTACACCAAACAGTGGGACCATAATAACGTCTTCATCGCTCACGGTGGTGGACAGCATGTCGTGTCAACACCACGCTCTTACACGGCACATCAACGTAGAATTAGTGCAAAACCAAATATAGTGCTCCATGATCACTAGGATAAACAGGACAAATGGACATTGCAGTAATTCAGGGTAGTTAGCTCATAAGGTGAAGCACATTAAGTCACATAATATTGTCAATTACAGTAGTTGTTTGCGGCATTC
Source organism: Schistocerca americana (assembly GCF_021461395.2). NCBI lineage: Eukaryota > Metazoa > Arthropoda > Insecta > Orthoptera > Acrididae > Schistocerca > Schistocerca americana. Next base: position 98,182,723 of record NC_060124.1, on the reverse strand, counting down.
ATAGCCCAGTTATTGAACATTTCTGTACCATGTATGTAGTATTACAGAAAAATGTTCATTAATTGTTTTACATAGAATCAGTAATCTTCTTTTCCTAGTTACAAAGCATTATTAAATAATCGCATTCTTTTCCAGTTACAAAGTATGGCATAGTTAATTAATCATTTGTCATTCCAATATAGTATCAGTTATTAACCTTCTCCTAATTACAAAGCATCATGAAACAATCGCATTCTTTTCCAGTTACAAGGTATGGCATAGTTAATTAATCATTTGTCATTTCAATAGTAATAATCATTAGCTTTTTCCTAATTACAAAGCATTATTAAACAATCACATTCTTTCCCAATTATAAAGCATAGCATAATTAATTAATCATTTGTCATTCCATTAGTAATAATCATTAGCTTTTTCCTAATTACAAAGCATTATTAAACAATCACATTCTTTCCCAATTATAAAGCATAGCATAATTAATTAATCATTTGTCATTTCAATATAGTAAGAATCATTAGCCTTCTAATTACAAAGCATTATGAAACAATCGCGTTCATTTCCAGTTATAAAGTATAGCATAATTAATTAATCATTTGTCTTCCAATAGTAATAATCATTAGCTTTTTCCTAATTACAAAGCATTATTAAACAATAATTAAACTTTACATTATCCATTGATTATCTTAATTAACAGTGTACCTCATTCGGCATCTTGACCAGTGTTGTCGCCAGACCACATCACGCAATCCCACTGGACTGCTACCACTGACCGACCGCTCTGCATGACGACTACTAGCGTACTGCACGCCACTGAACAGAGCTACTGCTCGCAACGACTGACCGACAGACTGAGAACCGCTCGCAACACTCGCGCGGTCAAGCGCATACTCTCTGGTCACATATGCTACAACGCCTCGCCATCGCTGCTATGTTACATACGTGTTTCAACACAAAAGAGATAAAGATATGTGCATAACAAATCTGTTAATTGAGTGATACTTACTGCTCTTTGTTACATATATTTATGTTGGACAGTCTTACATTTATCTTTCTTGGCCAACATGTTTATAATAATAACATAAATGCTTGTTGATAAAATTTCTGTAACTTTGGATATATTTTTGTGTTATTATAGCTAATCCAAAGCGAATACGTTAAAATTTTCAGAGTGCCAATTTTATACATGTTCTTTGACCCACGCTGCCTGTTCGATACCTCACAACCGACTCATGAGTATGTTCGTGGTGCCGCGATGTGAGGCTGACTCTGTTTGCTTACATGGAGTAGGATGGGCCGCGGGCAGAAAGAGATTTCTGGTGATCGTCGTTGAAAGAAGCCGCTGTCTGTTTTGGCTGCAAGACGCTCGGTATGTAAGGACTCTGTTTCGAGCTCGCTGGGCGACTAAGGAGAAACAGCGTAAACACACCAAGGAGGAGATTCCTGCACCGCGGGCACTCTGCGACCAGAAGTCGCGCATGCTGCAGCTACTTCTGTTTTTCCTATCTTGCTTACGGTGTTGGTTTTCCCGGAGGACGAGGCGTTGCTGCTCCTGGACTTACTAAGGCTGGCTGAGCGCCGTAATTATCCTCGTCCGTTGGTGGATTTCCTCAGATTCAGGCAAGGAGGGTTCAGCACAGTACTTGGAATATCATTCGGCAGCTTGCCCGTTCGTCGTGTTGCAGTGCAACACTTCCTTCTTTATGTCGACCCATGCCCGTATTACTTATTCAGTGCGACTTTGGCGTTTTCATGTCGATCTAGCAGCATTATGCTCAGCCTCCCTCTTGGATGTAATTTGTTTCCAGTTTTAACTTCCCTTGTCAAGCGTTCACCTGTTGATTGGGCTTTAAATGTTATCAAGTTCGTGCTGGGGTACCCGCTGCTTGGCTATTTGTGCCATGACTGAATTTGTTAAAAGCTACAACCACTGTAGACCTACCCATTTTCTTGGTAACGTTAAAAAGGGCAGTTGTTGTACGCGTTTAGTCATTCGTCTTAAACAGTTTAGGTACGTTATAGAAGCCAGTTATGATCTAGGCCCTCACGCCAGCCATGGCGTATACCTGCGTGGGCCTGGACGGACATTGTGCGTGCTGTTTTGGTTGACTGTCAGCTGGGAGCCTTGGCCGGTCTTAGGACACAGTGTTGGTGATCCCACCTAACAGACATTACTTCTGTTTGTATTCTCCCCATTATGTCTGGTACTTTTATCTTTTAATGTTTGTAATGTTCACTGTTGTCTGTGTGAGTGTGTATGTATGTGTTTTTTTTTTCTTAACTGAAGAATCTTAAACCAGTATATTACGACATTTGGATGATGCTTAAAACGAATCTTGAAAGAGAACCCCAATTCTGGTACCTATCTTGTAAGTTTTAACAATTACATTCCTAATTACGTAAGCTGAACTCACGTAGTGATACCGCAGTGTCACGTTACATTTTTGTGCTGTTGTGTCTTTCCCATCTCTTGGGTCCGTTCTTGAGCGATAAATTTCACATTGAAACTTCATGTCGAAGCAAATTTACAGGCGAAATTTATTTTTTGAGCTCCGAAGATATGTGAAGATCCTGTATCATCACATTAGGAGTTATTTATTCTCATTTCTGAGAGATGAAAATCAATTTATCGAGCAGTTTAGCAGCAGTCACTGTGTTGCAACTACCTACGGTTTCACCGAGGTAGAAGTTTAAAGTAATTGCTGGCCACTGACAGTTTCAAATAACTTCTGATTGTTGTTGATGAGCGCCAGCGCTTTGGGACAGTTCGCAATACGCAGTCGGCAGGCAGAGCTGTGTAGCGTGAGCCACACAACGCATTTGGGAATACGTACGGGTCGGCAATGTCCAGTTAAAGATATCAATTTGTTTGGTATAAAATTACTTGCACCACATTGTCATTTGAGAGTATCAGTGTCGTAGAATGGTACTTGGAATATTTATAACATGTGCGGTTGTCACTGTGTTTTGAATAAGTCGCTATATTGACAATAAATCCTACTGTTTGAGTTATGCTAAACAATGCTATTCTTCGTAGTACCCGTCATTATTCGCTTCCTTAACGGCATTGCTCACAGTATAACACCTGGCTTTTAATGACTGGAGTTGATAGAGGCAACAATAGCGACGTAATTATAGCATGCACTCGGAGATCGCTTGATGACATGAGGTCTTAACACATGTCCTACTATCCTGTCCCTTCTTCTTGTTAGTGTTTTCCATGCATTTCTTTGCTCGCTCATTCCGCGGATACCCTTGTCGTTTATGTTATAAGTCTATATAATTTTCAACATCGTTTAGTGACACCACATCTCAAACACTTCGATTTTCTTCTTTTGTATTTTTCCTACAGACCGATATTCACTTCCAGACGATGCTGTGCTCGAAACGCAGTATCTCAGAAGTTATTACGTCGCATCAAGGCCTGTGTTTGACAGTAGTAAACTTCCTTTAGTCAGAAATTCCCTTTTCCCCTTTGCTACTCTCTGTCGTAACTAGACGTCGGTCGCTACGTATTTAATTACTCGTAGCTCAGGCTCAGGGAAAAGGTAGCGCAGGGCTGAAGGTCTCTGTTTCTCGGTACACGAGCGCTGTGTGCAAGAGTGAAACGGCGACGGAGCCAACTGAAATTTTTCAGGTCTCTGTGGTTGGAGACGGTATAGGAAAACTCGGATGTTAGGCTAAGGAGGTGAATATGATGTAGGCACAGATAGGAGACCATGTGTTGACTAACCGGGCGGCTTTCTATTTCTGTTTCAAGTGTTTCTAATGAACATGCAGAAGAGGACAGACACTAATTTTTAACTACAGTAAGTATAAAACATAGATGACGCTACCTGGCCTACAACTTTATTACGATTCGGAATGCACAGTAATGTCTGGTGCGACGGACTACAAGTGAGTGTAGTGCCAGATTCTGTTGCTCTATTTGAACACAGTTGTTCAATCACTTGTTAAAATGAAACAGACAAATGCACGGAGTTACTTGCAGACAAATGTATGATGGAAAGCAATAATCCTAGTCTAGAGGTGTGCACCGGTAGGCTTTGCAAGTTTCTTAGTGTACAAACTTAAATGAAGAAAATGCTCAGTTACCGTGGATCCGTTGTATGCTGTCGGTCATTCTAGGCTGGAAATCTTCTGAGCAGTGGACTTCTGACCCCTGCCTTGTTTGGCGTTTTAGGGCCTCCATATACCACGTTTGGATCTGTTTGATTGCAGATAGAACGTGACTGCGTCGCTTCTTACTCCAATTGCAGTCTGTGAGAGTGAATTCAGTAGTTTCTCTTCTGTATGATCTCTTAAGGGACTGACGAAAGCGGCTTGGCCCGTACGATTCCACCTAAATTACAAGATTTGCAGCTTATACTCATTTTAGTTGATTTTTCTTTTTTCTGTTAACTCTTTTATGATTCGGTCATTACATTCCCTATCTGGGTCCTCCTTCCTTCGACGATCACATGTGACCTTTTTCCAAGCTAGCAAATCTGTCTACTTCGCAAGCCCCAAGTTTCATGTCAAGTTCGTGAATAATGTCTCTTCTGCTACTTTCTTCGTTCTTTAGTTTACCCTCAACGCTTAGTTAGTACTCAGTAGACCATTCTATTCTGTATATCCTATAATTCTTCCTCTCCATAACAGGGAACAGCAATGTCATAAGCGAAGCTTATCATTGATACGACTTCATCCTGAATTTTAATCCCACTCCTGAAACTCCTTTTATTTCCTTCATTGCTTCTTCGATGTACTGATGGAATAGTTGGGACGAAAGATTATATCCCTGTGTTACACCGTTTTTAATCTGTATCAAGAACTGAGTCTTTAAGCTAAGATTATCCCATCAGTAACGCAAGAGAGAGTAGTATGGATGGATCTGGCAATGAGTTACCATAATCTTAAATACTTTGTTTAACAACGCGGCAGAGGTGTTGTGTTTATTACCGATGTTAAAAAATCTTATAAGAACAATGCGTTAAATTGCAATAATCGTCTGAACAACAACTAATAATCAGCAACAGACAAATAACCTCTTAATCAATGTTACATGCAAAAACCATTGCAATTAACTGAAATCCAGGATCATGTAACAGACCTCAAAGTTACTAACCATAGTATCAAAGACAATAAAATTATACCGACGGTATGAGGACTAATTAAAAACACATACCAGTTTCAAAAAGAAGTTAGCAGCACATATACCAGGGCACCACAAAAATTTTAATCGGACAGTGATAAGTTTGCTCTAAATAATTGTGGGCATAGTCTTTGCCAAATAGCACAGCAACGAGAAATCACAAATATAACATGATGTATACAATAACGGCCCAATTCAGAACTACAACAAGATGAGAGAACGTTTCCAAATAACTTCCCTAACTTCCCAAAACAGCTTTAGGTCTTGTACTTGAAACTGCCGATGTGAGCAATAGCATTAACAAGAATGTGGAAGGTTCATAACACACTCATTGCAGAATGAACAAGAGCGGTAATTACCACCAATACCTGATGGAATGCACCAAAATATGCTAAAAATCCTCTAGGATATTTTGGACTTGCTTACATCACCTGAAAGATGGTTCGGTAGCATAACCCAGTTGTTCACTTAGTAGTGCTGCACAGCTGGCTAAAATGGTAATAACAAAAGTATTCATACTCAGAGATAATCTGTTACACAATTACTTAACAGTCACACAGTAATAAGTCGTTACTCTTGCACAGTCTAAAGACCTACGTGAGCATTGTCTATTTCCTATAAGCTTCACGGTAGCTCTGTATGACAAGCAGCTGAAGACGCTGCTCCAGTCAGTGCTTTCCAGAAGCCGCCAGTAACAAACTGCTCTATATCAAACACCACTTTCGTACCAGACTTTTGCTCTTTGCTCTACATACTCATCTTACCAGCCGCCGATTAGCCCACGGCTGCCCAGGCAACCGATCAGATCCATCCTGTTCGCCTGCTCGGTAGTACTTCAAGGTTTACTGTCATGTTTCTCGCTCGGTCGTACTCCCAGTTCTGCCTGGTGTGTTCAGATGATCTCGCACGTCGACTCGCTGCAGCGCTGATATAACGGAGCTGTCGCTGCCAGCTTTCTCCTGGACTCGCACTGCTGCAGCCGCCACTCTGTTCGTGTGTCTTTTCGAACTGCCACGGCTGAGTGACTCTTCGTGCGGGACACCTTTAAATTCTGAACCATCACAGTTTACATCAACCCCGTAGTTTTCAGATTCCTTCGATTCCGTGGTATGGTCCAAAGACCGCGGCGCTGCACCAAAGTCGGCAACGCTGACATGTCTCGCTGCAATCCGCAATGTGGAATGAGAGAAGCTGAAGATGATACGCCTTATCACTCAGTACAGCAGCGCTCTCGCACAGAGGCCAACACAGAGTTCAGTATGGAAGCACTGCCCTAGTTCGTGATCTCAGCAGAAGCAGTCAGTACCATCGAGCAAGCCTAATTAGTATTCAAGTCTCAAACGGAAAAGTACGTTGCAAATGTTGAACATTGTACTTCAAGAGAACAGTTTGTTAATCAGTGCATCAGGTAAGGTTTTAACAGTCAGCGACAGTTATAGATTATCAAGCATTCCTGTGGCCAAGAATTGCACCTAGTTAAGTAAACCTTTTTATGGTTCATGTAATAAACTGAACTAATACACTACTGGCCATTAAAATTGATGCACCAAGCAGAAATGCAGGTAATAAACGGGTATTCATTGGACAAACATATTATACTAGCACTGACATGTGATCACATTTTCACGGAATTTGGGTGCATAAATCCGGAGAAAACAGTACCCAGAACAACCACCTCTGGTTGTAATAACGGCCTTGATACGCCTGGGCATTGAGTCAAAGAGAACTTGGATTGCGTGTACAGGTACAGCTGCTCATGCAGCTTCTATACGATACCACGGTTCATCAAGAGTAGTGACTGACGTATTGTGACGAGGCAGTTGCTCGGCCACCATTAACCAGACGTTTTCAATTAGTGAGAGGTCTGGAGAATGGGCTGGCCAGGGTAGCAGTCGAACATTTCCTGTATCCAGGAAGGCCCGTACAGAACCTCCAAAATGCGGTCGTGCATTATCCTGCTGCAATGTAGGGTTTCGCAAGGATCGAATGAAGGGTAGAGCGACGGGTCGTAACACATCTGAAATGTAACGTCAACTGTTCAAGGTGCCGTCAGTGCGAACAAGAGGTGGCAGAGACGTGTAACCAATGGCACCCCATACCATCACGCCGGGTGATATACCAGTATGGCAATGACGAATACACGCTTCCAATGTGCGTTCACCGCGATGTCGCCAAACACGTATGCGACCATCATGATGCTGTAAACAGAACCTGGATTCATCCGAAAAAAATGACGTTTTGGCATTCGTGCACCCAGGTTCGTTGTTGAGTACACCATCGCAGGCCATCGTGTCTCTGATGCAGCGTCTAGGGTAACCGCAGCCATGGTCTCCGAGCTGATAGTCCATGCTGCTGCAAACGTCGTCGAACTGTTCGTGCAGATAGTTGTTGTCTTGCAGACGTCCCCATCTGTTGACTCAGGGATCGAGGCGTGGCTGCACGATCCGTTACAGCCATGCGGGTAAGATGCCTGTCATCTCGACTGCTAGTGATACGAGGCCGTTGGGATCCAGCATGGCATTCCGTATAACCCTCCTGAACTCACCGATTCCACATTGTGCTAACAGTCATTGGATCTCAACCAACGCTAGCAGCAATGTCACCATGCGATAAACCGCAATCGCGATAGGCTAGAATCCGATCTATATCAAAGTCGAAAACGTGATGGTCAGCATTTCTCCTCCTTACACGAGGCATCACAACAACGTTTCACCAGGCAAAGCTGGTCAACTGCTGTTTGTGTATGAGAAATCGTTCAGAAACTTTCCTCATGTCAGCACGTTGTAGATGTCGCCACCGGCGCCAGCCTTGTTTGAATGCTCTGAAAAGCTAATCATTTGCATATCACAGCATCTTCATCCTGTCGGTTAAATTTCGTGAATGCAGCACGTCATCTTCTTGGTGTAGCAATTTTAATGCCCAGTAATGTATTTCAGATGTTACAGCTCTATTGAGCTACATCCCAGAGCCATCAAAGAATGTTTGGCTGGACGATTGTCGTTTCGTCTGGGCATAACGGATTCTGACCTCTGAGACCTCTGAGACCTCTGAGACTGGTTATCAGCACCGTGCGAGTTGAGTGTGTGGGTAAAAAGTGGCGAGGGTGCCGAAACATGGCCAGACGAGCACGCAGAAGTGGACTACTGCCCGGGTCCGGGCGGCAGCAGCCCGCGCGCCCAGCTGTGGCCGTAGTCGCAGGGCGGCGCGGCGCGGCGCGGCGCGGCGCGGCGCTTTGCATAAGTTCGAGTTAGCGGCTGCGAGACGGAGCTGCCGCGCTGCCGGCACCCTCGCTCTCGCATTTGTATTCCGGGCGCCGCGGAGCGCCTAATGCCTCGGTCCGCTCCCAACCGGCCGGCCGCAGTGTGTTGGTCCACTGCAGGAGCCACGCAGTCGGTTCGGAAGCTAGCTGCAGCTTCTGCAGGAGGCTCACCAGGACAAGGAATGGTACACGTCCCTTTGCTGCTCTGTCTATCGATGTTAAAGCTGTGGCTCTGGACTACCGGGTGATCTAAAAGTCAGTATAAATTTGAAAACTTAATAAACCACCGAGTAATGTAGATAGAGAGGTAAAAGTTGACACACATGCTTGGAATGACATGGGGTTTTATTAGAAAAAGAAACAAAGTTCACAAAATGTCCGACAGATGGCGCTGGACAGCAAAACGTCAGTGACTGCGCATGACAATAGTGTATAAAAGGACCTGTAATGAGAGAGAGAATCAGATGCGCCAGCAGTCGCAGCATGTTGATGTTACATGAAAAGGCGCTTTAAGTGAAGCTGTATTATCAGAATGGTGGATGTGCTAGTTCAGCGCTACGATCCTATCGCCATAGGAAGGGAATTCGAACGGGTAAAGGTCCGTTGACAAATGCAGCTGCGGAGAGAATGATTTCGGAGTTGGAAGCCACAGGTTGTTTAGACGATAGACCCCATAGTGGCCGACCGAGCACAATGCGTAATGCTGCTGAGACAGTTTAGGAAGAAATGGAGACTGTAGCGGGTTCGTCTATGCACGGGGAAGTCAGCGCTCGTGCAGTCACACGTCGAACCGGCACTCCACACACTACTGTTTGGTTGGCACTTAGGCGTACCCTCCGATGCTATCCGTACAAAATCCATCGACATCATGAACTGTTGCCTGGCGATTTAGTGAAGCGGAGGGCATTTGCTGTGTGGGCGTTTCAAAACAAGGCGGAAGATGAGGATTGGTTGAGTAACGTGTTGTGGACCGACGAAGCTCATTTCACGCACCGAAGGTCTATCAACGCCCACAACTGTAGAATTTGGGCCACCGAAAATCCTAGAACTGTCGTGGAAACTCCATTGCACGACGAGAAAGTCACGGTATGGGTTAAATTTACCACATCTACCGTTATCTGGCCTCTATTCTTAGAGAAAATGCGTGATTATGGTTTTGTAACTGCTACCGTGACGGGTGAGAGGTACGCCGATATGTTACAGAATCGCATCATCCGTAGCCTGGCTGATAAACACCTGCTGGAACGTACGATGTTTATGCAGGATGGCGCTCCACCCCATATTGCTAGGCGCGTGAAAGATGTCTTGCGCGCGTCGTTTGGTGATGATCGTGTGCTCAGTCGCCACTTTCGTCATGCTGGGCCTCCCAGGTCCCCAGACCTCACTCTGTGCGGTTATTGGCTTTGGGGTTACCTGAAGTCGCAAGTGTATCGTGATCGACCGACATCTCTAGGGATGCTCAAAGACAGCATCCGACGCCAATGCCTCACCATAACTCCGGACATGCTTTGTAACGTCCCCTTAGAAAAATTAATGAATCACTGTGCTGACAAACCTCTTACATTATTTGATTTTTAAACGGCTGAGCAGAACTGAACGTACTTAGACATTTCGCTCTTTACCTATTCTGATTAACACTAAACTGACACAGAATACTTTTAGCGCAACACAATCTGACTTTCAATAATCCCTACAAGAGAATGGCCCTGACTAACAATAACCTATACGTTTCACAAATCACTTTCCTCACAAAAATCTTCGTTACTCGAACTACTGCAATACAGCGAGCGCCACTACTGCCAGCTAAATAAAAGATTCAAACTACTGAAGGCACTAACTGCTGATAGGCATAGTTAGCAAATGAAAGATTTTGATAGAGAACAAACAATGTATTTACCTTAATAGTGTTCAAAAGTCATAATATATATATCTGTCCATGATATCCAATATTACAAATTTTTCTCTTTCTCTTTCGTCCGCTCTCAAAATTCCGCCTTCTCTCTCCCCACATCCACCACTGCTGGCGGCTCACCTCCAACTGCGCAACGCTACGCGCTGTTAACAGCCAACTGCCCCACACTACAAAGCAGATTCCAACAATGCAAACCAACCACAGCCTTCACACAGCACGGTCAGTCATTTTCATATAGAGCGCTATGTGGCGTTACCAACATAAAAACCTAAACAGCCTACTTACAGCCTTACAGTGCTGTTCACAACATTATTCCTCGACTACAGCTATTATTGAGGAATGATGGTGGACATATTGAGCATTCCCTGTAAAGAACATCATCTTTGCTTTGTCTTACTTGGTTATGCTAATTATTGCTATTCTGAACAGATGAAGCGCCATCTGTCGGATATTTTTTGAACTTTTGTATTTTTTTGGTTCCAATAAAACCCCATGTCATTCCAAGTATGTGTGTCAATTTGTACCACTCTATCTACATTAATCCGTGATTTATTCAGTTTTCAAATTTAAACTGACTTTTTGATCACCCAGTACTTCAACAGTTAGGTCTATAAATTCGCTTCCACCGTTTTCCAACCGTTAGCAGTAGCGGCAAGTGGTGGTGCAGGTCGTAGGTCTATGTGTCACCCAACAAGCATTCATATTTGCAGACATAACGCCATCAGCACGACATACGGATTGAGAGTAAATCGAAATAAGGTGAAAGTTATGAGTAGTAGCAGAAGTTAGATCAGTGAGAAACTGAACATTGTAATAGGTAATAACGAAGTAGTTGAAATTCAGGAATTCTGCTACTTAGGCAGAAAAATAATCCATGATGGACGGAGCAAGAAGGACATAGAAAGCACTGTCAAAAAGGACATTCGTGGCCAAGAGAAGTCTACTAGTATGAAGCGTAGGTCTTAATTTGACGAAGAAGTATTTGAGAATGTGCGTTCGGAGCACAATATTGTATGGCAGTGAGACATGGGCTATGGGAAAACTGGAACAGAAGAGAACTGAGATGTGGTAGGAGAATGTTGAAAATTAGATGGACTTATAAGGAGGAGGTTCTCCACAGAATCCGCGAGGAGAGGAATACACTTAAACTTGATCAAATGCGAATCGCCTAGGACTATAGTAACTTTTGAGATTGGTTTCCGGATTACACAAAACTCATTAGGTTACGTAAAATTTGTCAATGACCACGCACCAAAGCACAACTGTCTAAATAGGCACGCTTTTACGTACCTTTACCTCTGCACAGCTGGTGTTCATTTACTGTATATTGTACAATATAAAACTAGACTGTTCCATTAATTGATACATAATACATTTTTGTATTTTTGCTCTGACTCCAAATTCGTTTATTGTTATATGCACGTAAATATTATTCCTGTCTTTATTTGCTTTACATTTCACTTTTTCCGCCACGTATTTGAGAGGGAAACCTGTTTACAACTCCTGTTCAATTTTGACAATTACCATTTCGAATGTAGTTATCTACACTGTGTGAGATGTTTCGTGTTTTAATTAATTCAGCAGTTGTTGTTGCATTTTCTGAGCTTCGATGGCCACTGAAACGTCTTGTTCCTGACTTCCAAACCCCGCTTTGTTGAATCATTTGGTAACGCTTTCGAGCTTTATTTCCGTGATGTCAAGTCCATCGAAATTTTTGCACACAGGACAGATACTGACCATACAAGGTAAGTGCACTTTTGGATACTTCAACACTAAGAATAAGATACTGTGTCAATAGCAGCCTACAGCCGGCCGTAGTGGTCGAGCGGTTATAGACGCTTCAGTCCGGAACCGCGCGACTGCTACGGTCGCAGGTTCGAATCCTGCCTCGGGCATGGATGTGTGTCCTTAGGTTAGTCAGGTTTAAGTAGTTCTTCTAGGGGACTGATGGCCTCAGATGTTAAATCCCATAGTGCTCAGAGCCATTTGAACCATTTTTTAACAGCCTATAATGGGATTGAATGCTAAATAATCCCATAGCACATGGGCTGTGTACGGCTGATTGAACATGGCGGGAACCAAGCCAATTTCACCTTTGATAACTTGACTTCTATCGGATTGAGACCGGAAGTTTACTGATGTCTATGTTTTTGAAAGAACGTGGGTTTGCCGCCTTTCCAATCACCAGTGGCTTCTCCAAGTCACCTAACATGTTTCCATGTAGCAGTACAGTGCGTCTTTCCATAAACATTTCTACGCTGGTGCACTTTTCACCTCGTATTGCTAGAGATTTTGACGACAGTGTGCGATAAAAGGAAGTCCCATTTCATCGACATTGAAAACATCTTTCTGGTCATAATTTGCAATTAGGTTGTACAGTATTGTCTTCCATTCTCTTGCTACACTTTTCTGCACATCCCTAGTTTCCCCACACACATCATGCCCAGCTTTGAAACTCTCCAGCCATGCTGCGGATGCCATAAACTCCGTATTTCGAAGCTCTGCACTCCGCATTTCCAAGCTGTAAAGCAACATTCAGAGCCTCGCTCTGCAACATGAGTCCAGACACAGGGAAGCTTTTGCCCTTGCACTTACGAGCCATTCTCACATCACGTTGTTAATTGCTTCATTTCCCGTCTAATTCGCCTTTTTTTTATTTGCCCAATTCCTTTCATTCATTCATTCCATCTCTGGCTTCCTAAGTATGATAAATTTGTGTTTTACCGAATTTGAAATGCCACATATTTCTCATTCGCCTGCCGCACGTGTGTAGCCGAGCGGGCTTAGGCGCTGCAGTCATGGACTGTGCGGCTGGTCCTGGCGGAGGTTCGAGTCCTGCCTCGGGCGTGGGTGTGTGTGTTTGTCCTTAGGATAATTTAGGTCAAGTAGTGTGTAAGCTTAGGGACTGATGACCTTAGCAGTTAAGTGCCATGAGATTTCACACACATTTAAACATTTTTTCTCATTCGCCGTGAATACCTTAAACTTTTCGTGGAGTGTTAGCGACATTTACTTTTTGTTCGACATCATATTATCACTCGAAGTGCTACTAATCACCGAAACTGGCAGAAAATAATGCCGGTAGTGCCTTTCCTTGGTATGCTTGAACCTACGATCTAAAACCATAGTTCAAGAATAACACCATTCTCTTTCAATGTGCAGACTGCAACAGAGTGTTTACAGGTGCGCAACAATGTTCCAGTGTGCTCCACGCACTTCGGTAACAATGGAGAACGAAAAATGCTGACAGACGGAGCTCTCAGGAACGATTTCCTTTTATGGACCAGCATTGCGCGTAACTTGTTTATTGTTGCACAGAGCGCCGAGGTGTGACGTCCACACCTGTAACACCCCGTTGCACCGAACACCTTTTCTTGGTTTTGTGGCGCTCAACAGCATTGTCGGGCTCTACAGTCTTTCTGCTAAAAGTAGGAGTCTAGCAAAGTCCTGAATAACTAACGTGCACTGGAGTACAGTAGTACCGTATAAGTTTTTTTCCGCGTTGTACAGTGAGTTACTAATTAAGCCTCAAAGTAGGCATGTTCCGCTTCATACAAAAAAATAACAAATGGAATTCTATTTAATGCGTCGGGACTGAATTAGTTGTACAGTTTGGGGAGATTTCCGAATTATACATGTTCCATTTTGATTGGGGTTTACTATATGTGGAAAACACTGACAAGAAGAAGGGAAACCATTATAGCTCATTTGTTAAGATACCAGGGAATTACTTCCATGATAGTAGAGCGAGTTGTATAGGGTTAAAACTGTAGAGGATGATAGAGATTCGAATACATCCAGCAAATAATTGAGGACGTGGGTTGCAAGAGTTGCTGTAAGATGAAGAGTTTGGCAGCACTGGAGAGGATTTTATGGCGGACCGTATCAAAGGAGTCAGAAGCATGATGACTCGAAAACAATTTTGTATTTCATTCATTTATGATACGTAAATGTGTTTGTTGTGTGCTTAACTAGGATTGATAACAATGTCATTATCTGACATATGCAGCAATGATAGTTGTTAGTAGGCTGGTGTGTTACAGTGGAAACGACTTACATCACTAATTTACTGTGCACATGCATTCATTGACAGTTCCAGCCTGGATGAGCGTTCGTACGAAAGTCCTTGGAGAAGGGCATCACCATGGCCAAGAAAGGGACGTATTAGTGACTCTGCGAGTTTCTTTGTAAGCTCGAGAGGAAATTGATTTTTTATATTTCTGTACTGGGCGAAGCGACGCTGACACCTTCTGACAGATTGCAGTTGTGTGTTTGGATCAGTTTGCTCAGTAGTCCGGAATTATCGCCAAGTTGTTTGCAGAAAAAGAAAAGGTGATATCCGTGCTGTTTAGGATTAATGCTGTGGAAGAGACTGTCTGAACCGAGGGGTTAAAAGCATTCTGCGAGTGACTAAGATTTCATGCGTTTTAGATGGGTAAATTTGTAAAACCTTTGTTCTGTGCCCACTCTGACAGGGGAAGAAAATCGAATTTACATGCTCGATTGCCATGCACAGGTTAGTTGGACTTGCACTTAAATATAACTGAATGCCGTCATCGTACAGGCGATATTTGCGATGGGAGAGAGTAGCTAACTCATCGGTAACATATGAGGAGAATAATGGGCCCAATACTAATCCTTGTGGAACACGAGGTACTACATCTCTCTTTTGTGACCTTTTTGTGTTGGATCTTTCCCACTCGTTGCTTAAGGGCGCCTAAGGAATGCGGCGTTCTCTGAATGCTATACAACTGTTCAAGCAAGTAACATTACTAGTTTTATTTCAATAAAGCAGTTAACAATAGCTAACTTTGGAGTTACATTGGTGCTGCAAGTAACATGCAAACAGTAATTTTCGTCGCTATAGACAAAGTCCAACTAAGCACTTAACACGGATCACGACAGTCTGATATCGTAGCACTAATCCGCTAACTTCCCTATACGGAGCCGATCTGGGCGGCCGAGGCTGGCAGCTGGGGCGCTCATATTCACCCCTTGCAGCGGGCGCTCATGGCGCGGCCCGATCCTTGTGAGAGGGTTATTGGGATGACATTTCCTGACCTCCTCCTCTGGTCCTGGCTCTGCATCTACGATCCGGTGCTTGTGGTTACGCCGTAACATTTTTTTCCATTCGTTACAAGCTGTTGGCGAGATGTAGAGTATTAATGGAAACACTATACAGCACTCGAAGAAAAATTTTAACTTGTGGCTTTATCAAGTAGAATGTCGAAGTCGACAGTGTCTAAGGCCTTGCTCATTTCCAAAAAACCATATACTAGTCACCTGCTGTTTATCCCTAGCTTCCCTCAGTTCGTCAGCCACGTTTTTAAGAGCAGTCGCCCTGCTCTGATTTTGCTGGAAGTAGGATTTGTATTTATCTAAAAGGTTATGTCATGTTGTACAGCATCAATTATGAATAAAACTTAATTCAAGACTTATCTTGAATGAGTGGAGGAAAGACCGAGGTGGCTACGGTTACGGAAATAAGTGCGGTTATCCTGCTCACGGTCCACGACAATGTTACCGCGACTGATTATTCGACTCAAGCAATACAAGAAGGAAAGCTCGAAAGATCATTAGCTGCACGCGTAAGGTCTATGGTCCAAGCGCAGTTGATGTGAACACTACGTAACTTAATCTGAAATTTAACAGACTTTAAATCTTCGTACTGCACGTTGCTCTTACCTTAGTTGGCTCAGTGATTACAGCTGCAGCCAGCGCAGGGCTCCTGCAAGTCGATCCTAATTTCGTTCGCGAGTAGCAGATAAGCTGCTACTCTAGTCTGCTTCCGTAAGTCGTCGGCGCTGATGTCGAGGTACAGGACGGAAGACCTCAGTCGTGAGCCGAAACAAGCTACTGCTCCATGTCGCGATCAGAAAGCAGAATGTCACCTTCAGCGTGTCAAAACCTAAAGACGTATGTCGCGCAGTCTCGAATCACAATCACATTGACGACTGCGGAGTTCGGCCTCTGAAAACCGAATGATTACTGCCGCCTTCGGAATCCTGAATAAGGAAGACCGCTCCCATTTACGAAAAACGTGAAATCGTTATGAACTAATACCGGGACTGGCATCTGAAATCAGAATGAAACCTGTAGCCCACGAAATTTGAAATGGAAATCATTGCTACCGCCTACAAAGACTAAAATCAGAACGAAATACTACTACGTCTGGCGTCTGAAATCAAAATGACCAAGTATCGTCCTCAATGGCTCGCCAAATGACCACGGAGCAGTGTGCTTTTTCTATAACCAGTCGCTAGGCAAACGCGAATGCAGCTCTCGATCAAAGGAACTGATAATAATCCAGAATGAAATTTTCATTCCACAGCGGAGTGTGTGCTAGTATGAAACTCCCTGGCAGATTAAAACTGTGCGCCGGACGGAGACCTGAACTCGGGACCTCTGCCTTTCGCGGGCAAGCGCTGTACGAACTGCGCTATCCTAGCATGGCTGACGACCCGTCATCGCAATTTTACTTCTGCCGCTATCCGACAGTAATAATTATCTGACACTAACACTGCCAGCAAGTACTCCCAACTAAAGCAGATGTGCCCATCAAAAGACACCCCTCCAGGTGTCCACACAAAGCGTCGAGTGCCGTCACATTGCTAATAGTCCTGATTTTTATTGTGGAGAGTCTTCTGGCTTCCCTTCGGTTGACGGGGTGCCGTTGACGGCTCACTTTTATCGCAAAGAGAGCCTTTTGACATTGTGCGTTCCCTGATTCTAAACAGACGGCCTTCTCTGGAGAGGCTGGAGAAAAAGGTCTGTGTGCCCTCCCACACACCCACCCCGTATTTGCAAGCTTCGGGTAAGTGCTATTAAACCACTAACAAGTGGACCGACTAGCCAAAGTAAGCTGTCTCATCCCACGCCCTCCGTCCTGCTGTTTTCCAAAGAGGAAAACAGCCATAAAATCCTGTCCCTTTCTCTCACTCTGTCCGCACCCAGTGCAAGACACACCTTTTGGACTTTTGGCACAAGCCAGCCTGTTATTCAAGGTACCATACGCACCCACGTTACACTAAATGCAATGAGAGTGTTATGGGATGGAATCAACCCACTATATATGAACCAAGTAATCGCTTATCATCCGTTTAGTAATTAACATGGCAAAAATAAGAACGAATTCACGTAAACACCACCTTAATTTAGTGATCTACTGAATTAAAAGTGCCAGCGGGAGTCCCAGAGAAGGCTGACACTCTCAAGTTCTCCACACCGGTCTGTCCTGTGCAGGCCTCTTCATCTCTACTTTAACCCTCATTGTTTGAACCTACTTACTGTATTCAGTCCCTTGGTCTCCCTATACATTTTACCGAGCGAGGTGGCGCACTCGTAAGCGCAATGGACTCGCATTCGGGAGGATGATGGTTGAAGCCCGCGTCCGGCCATCTAGATTTAGGTTTTCGTGATCGCCCTAAATCCCTCCTGGCAAGTGTAGGAATGGTTCCTTTGAAAAGGCACGGCCGATTTCCTGCCCCATCCTTAAAACAATCCGAGCTTACGCTCCGTCTCTAATGACTTCGATGTCGACGGGACGTTAAATCTGATCTTTCTCCCCTTTATGTTTTGTTCTGTGCTGTCCTCCTCGCCTCCTCCAACAATGATTTGATGATTCGTTGAAGCCTCAGTATGTGTACTGTCAACCGAGCATTTGTTTCCAGTTCTTAACTAACATGTGTGCCAAATTCGGTTGAAATCGTTTCAGGAATTTAGGATGAGCTTTTTACCTGTGGTCTTGTCCCCGGACGCACATTTCAAATATATCTCACCTGCACTGAAGATATTTCACACGTATCTGCACACATATTTTACCTCTATCTCTAGCGAAATTCACACTGCAGTTCAAGTTTCACATAGCTCCATGTTTATGGCAACGTATCTCCTGTGCTATGCGTCGTACAATTATAGAATTTTGCAAGTACATCCAGTGGTATATGTGGCTACTGCCTGCGAAATTCGTTGAGAATAGAACTTGTAGTAAATAAGTGATAAATTAAAACGTCCTGGATGGTGCGGCAGTTTCTCATCCGTTGCGGTGTTTATGGCATCAAATCTGATATCCTCTGGTTTGGAGCCGAGTGGAAGGCTCAAACCAGAGTCTCAGACCATTCTGCGGAGATCTGGGGTGCAAATTTCTCGACCTCCGCTATCGGGTGGAGAAATGTAGGGTCCCACTGAATTGGTCAGGCGTCCACTACAGGCCGGAAGCGGCTACAGGGGTAGCGGAGTACGTGTGGAGTGCACATGGGGGTTTTTTAGGTTAGAGAATTCCCTCCCTTGGCCCGACAAGACGCCTCCTGAGACACGGCAAGGTAGGAGTAGGCAGAATGCAACAGGGAATAACAATATTAATGTGCTAATTGTAAACTGCAGGAGCGTCTATAGAAAGGTCCCAGAACTGCTCTCATTAATAAACGGTCACAACGCCCACATAGTACTAGGGACAGAAAGTTGGCTGGAACCAGACGTAAACAGTAATGAAATCCTAAACTCAGATTGGAATGTATACCGCAGAGACAGGCTGGACAGTGAAGAGGGAGGCGTGTTTATAGCGATAAGAAGTGCAATAGTATTGAAGGAAATTGACGGAGATCGGAAACGTGAAATAATTTTGGTGAAGGTCACGGTTAAAGCAGGCTCAGACTTGGTAATTGGATCTCTATAGGCCACCTGGCTCAGCAGCTGTTGTGACTGAGCACCTGAAGGACAATTTGAAAAATATTTCGAGTAGATTTCCCCCACCATGTTATACTTCTGGGTGGAAATTTTAATTTGCGGGATATAGACTGAGGGACTCAAACGTTCATAACAGTTGGCAGGAACAAAGAATCCAGTGAAATTTTTTAAAGTGCTTTATCTGAAATCTACCTTGAGCAGTTAAACAGAGAACCAACTCGTGGCGATAACATATTAGACTGTCTGGTGACAAACGGACCCGAACTATTTGAAATAGTTAACGCAGAACAGGGAATCAGCGATCATAAAGCGGTTACTGCATCGATGATTTCAGACGTAAATAGAAATATTAAAAAAGGTAGGAAGATTTTTCTGTTTAGCAAAAGTGACAAAAAGCAGATCTGAGAGTATCTGACGGCTCAACACAAAAGTTTTGTCTCAAGTACAGATAGTGTTGAGGATCAGTGGACAAAGTTCAAAACCATCGTGAAATATGCGATAAATGAGTATGTGCCAAGCAAGATCGTAAGAGATGGAAAAGAGCCACCATGGTACAACAACCGAGTTAGAAAACTGCTTCGGAAGCAAAGGGAACTTCACAGCAAACATAAACGTAGCCAAAGCCTAGCAGACATACAAAAATTACGCGAAGCGAAATGTAGTGTGAGGAGGGCTATGCGAGAGGCGTTCAATGAATTTGAAAGTAAAGATCTATGTACTGACTCGGCAGAAAATCCTAAGAAATTTTGGTCTTATGTGAAAGCGGTAGGTGGATCAAAACAAAATGTCCAGACACTCTGTGACCAAAATGATACTGAAACAGAGGATGACAGACTAAAGGCCGAAATTCTAAATGTCTTTTTCCAAAGCTGTTTCACAGAGGAAGACTGCACTGTAGTTCCTTCTCTACATTGTCGCACAGATGACAAAATGGTAGATATCGAAATAGACGATAGAGGGATAGAGAAACAATTAAAATCGCTCAAAAGAGGAAAGGCCGCTGGACCTGATGTGATACCAGTTCGATTTTACACAGAGTACGCGAAGGAACTTGCCCCCCTTCTTGCAGCGGTGTACCGTAGGTCTCCAGAAGAGCGTAGCGTCCCAAAGGATTGGAAAAGGGCACAGGTCATCCCAGTTTTCAAGAAGGGTCTTCGAACAGATGTGCAGAACTATAGACCTATATCTCTAACGTCGATCAGTTGTAGAATTTTGGAATACGTATTATGTTCGAGAATAATGACTTTTATGGAGACTAGAAATCTACTCTGTAGGAATCAGCATGGGTTTCGAAAAAGACTGTCGTGTGAAACCCAGCTCGCGCTATTCGTCCACGAGATTCAGAGGGCCATAGACACGGGTTCACAGGTAGATGCCGTGTTTCTTGACTTGCGCAAGGCGTTCGATACAGTTCCCCACAGTCGTTTAATGAACAAAGTAAGAGCATATGGACTATCAGACCAATTGTGTGATTGGATTGAAGAGTTCCTAGATAACAGAACGCAGCATATCATTCTCAATGGAGAGAAATCTTCCGAAGTAAGAGTGATTTCAGGTGTGCCGCAGGGGAGTGTCATAGGACCGATGCTATTCACAATATACATACATGACCTTGTAGATGACATCGGAAGTTCACTGAGGCATTTTGCAGATGATACTGTGGTGTATCGAGAGGTTGTAACAATGGAAAATTGTACTGAAATGCAGGAGGATCTGCAGCGAATTGACACGTGGTGCAGGGAATGGCAATTGAATCTCAATGTAGACAAGTGTTATGTGCTGCGAATACATAGAAAGAAAGATCCCTTATCATTTAGCTACAATATAGCAGGTCAGCAACTGGAAACAGTTAATTCCATAAATTATCTGGGATTACGCATTAGGAGTGATTTTAAATGGAGTGATCATATAAAGTTGATCGTCGGTAAAGCAGATGCCAGACAAATTCATTGGAAGAATCCTAAGGAAATGCCATCCGAAAACAAAGGAAGTAGGTTACAGTACGCCTATTCGCCCACTGGTTGAATACTGCTCAGCAGTGTGGGATCCGTACCAGATAGGGTTGATAGAGAAGGTCCAACGGAGAGCAGCCCGCTTCGTTACAGGATCATTTAGTAATCGCGAAAGCGTTACGGAGATGATAGATAAACTCCAGTGGAAGACTCTGCAGGAGAGACGCTCAGTAGCTCGGTACGGGCTTTTGTTGAAGTTTCGAAAACATACCTTCACCGAGGAGTCAAGCAGTATATTTCTCCCACCTACGTATATCTCGTGAAGAGACTATGAGGATAAAATCAGAGAGATTAGAGCCCACACAGAAGCATTCCGACAATCCTTCTTTCCACGAACAATACGAGACTGGAATAGAAGGGAGAACCGATAGAGGTACTCAGGGTACCCTCCGCCACACACCGTCAGGTGGCTTGCGGAGTATGGATGTAGATGTAGATGTAGAACAATGTGTCGTACACTAATACAATTTTTCTCGAACATTCTGAGGTATATATGAATACTACCTGCAATACGTATCGTGAATACCGTTCGTAGTAAAGATGTAATAAATTAAAATGTCATGCTTGATGCGGCAGTTTCACTGCATGCAATGCAAAAATCTAATAATCCATAAACTTCCCATTGTTCCATTAATTCGTGAGGGATTTCAGGGAGAAAAAGTTTCGTAAGGGTCTGATATTGAGTGTACAGTTGTTACAACTCAAATACTGGTTGAATGAAGTATGGCTATGCGCAAGTCATGGGCCATACATTTTTTTTGTAAGTAACAATTTAAACACAATGATCCGACGGGGCAGCTAGTTTTCCCACAATACTTTTTCTCACTTCGATGGTATACTACCTTCCGCTTGGAAGGCGACATATGCAGGAATAACGTTCAGTGCCGTGACCAAACAGTGCCAGCAAGTGCTGAATTCCATCAGCATCAGAATCCAGTAGGCTGAGATCTGCTTTATAGCAGTATAACCCCTCTAGTCCCTACTCAAGCTGTCATCGATGT
Organism: Schistocerca americana; assembly: GCF_021461395.2. Classification (NCBI taxonomy): domain Eukaryota; kingdom Metazoa; phylum Arthropoda; class Insecta; order Orthoptera; family Acrididae; genus Schistocerca; species Schistocerca americana. The sequence goes on along the minus strand of NC_060124.1, from coordinate 98,160,726 downwards.
GTAAACGTAGCCTTCCGCGGCCGTTGTCAGAGTCAATAAAATTCTTCTGGGTTTGAGGCCGCATCTGTAAAGTTCCGACGTTTCGGCGGCTGTAGCAAGGCGCCTTCCTCAGGGTGTGTTCGAATGGCTCGGAGCACTACGGGACTTAACTTCTGAGGTCATCAGTCCCCTAGAACTTAGCGTTACTTAAACATAACTAACCTAAGGACATCACACACATCCATGCCCGAGGCAGGATTCGAACCTGCGACCGTAGCGGTTGCGCGGTTCCAGACTGTAGCGCCTACAACCGCTCGACCACTCCGGCCGGCTCAGGTTGTGTTGCTAACTAGCAACACACCCTGCCCCGCTTACAACTGCTCTAAGGAAACTTACGTAAACTTATTCTGTTCATACAAGATGCATAAGCTAATTACTAAGTTCATCTATTAACACACTTGTACCACTGATTGTTTGTAGATAATCGTAAATTCTATCGTATTTTGATCCCGTCCTTTAAAATTAACTACGCCACAAATTGGTGGTTGAGAGAGGATGCAACCCATGGTTGAGTTACCCAGTGGAGTGCGCGCGTTCACTTCACTGTACTCAAACTTTTATTATTAACTTTTCTGTCAGCTGGCAGTTGTATAGATGACAAGCTGAAAAATAGCTCCTCTTTGCTTGTTTGTAATGAAGTTAAATACCGTTCTTATAATAAAAAAGACCCCGCACAATGCGAGTGTTGTCCTGACACTTGTCCATCAGTCGGTTAATCATCATGTCCTCCTCGCCGTTTCCGGGGACAGCGACTCTATCAGTCGTTTAGTCCGTATTGCGGCGGGCTGGGATGTGGCTTGCAAAACCGAGCTTGGCTTTGAAAATCCGGTCGCACGAAGTGCAATACATTTGCCCAGTAGAGTTATACGTATAGATGTAATTAGGCTTGGGCTTCAATTTGAGCAGCTTTCGTTTATCGTCCAGGTTCTTTAGGCAGGCTAATTGTTCCACAGTCTCGTGTACAGTTGAGCGCAACTCTGATCGGTGCAATGCAAGCTCCTCTCAACGTTTGCTCGGTATGTCACAGGCTGTGAAGTGGCATTTGGTGGTGTCTTTATATCGCAGGTGTTGGCCACCTTGCCGCCGCTTTCCACACGAGAGCTCTGAGTAGAACACCGCTTTGGGAAGTCTACTGTCGTCCATGCGTATGATATGGCCACTCCATCTCACTTGGTGTTTCATTAAGAGAGCTTCAATGCCAGGCGAGTTTCACGCGACGCAAAATCTCCGTGTTTCGAACACGGTCTTCCCATTTCATGCGGAGGATTGGTCTCAGACAGCGAAGATGAAAGGTGTCTAGCCTCCTAATGTCAGCTTTATAACAGCACCAGGTTTCCGACGCGTGAACTGCAATTTTAGTTTGCAGTCTCAGATCATGTGATTTCCATACTCGGTGATTCAGTTTGCCGAAAACTGAGGCTGCATTGGCTAAACGAGCTGCAGTCTCTATTGTCATGCTCTTGTCGCCTCTAATTTGGCTACCTAGATATTTAAAGTGTGACACATTTTCCAAATGTTTAATACTGTAGTTGCCTGTATTGGAACCCCGAAGTGGTTGTTGAAGGACTTGCGTCTTGGTGATGCTTATGACTAAACTAAATGTTCTGCAGTAGTCATTTAGCAGGTTCATGTTTGGAGAGATTCAGGAGAATTAGCCATACGTCGTTTGCGTAAATTATTTCTAAGATAGATTTTATTTACGCGACTTTTTGTTCTGAGGCGAGAGATGTAGAAGAAAAAAAATCTTCAAATGTGTTTGAAGTCTTATGGGGCGTAACTGCTAAGGTCATCAGTCCCTAAGCTTACACACTACTTAACCTAAATTATCCTAAGGACAAAAACACGCACCCATGCCCGAGGGAGGAGTCGAACCACCGCCGGGACCAGCCGCACAGATGTAGAAGACACTTTTGTCTCTTCTCGAATCGAGACCCATTTGACCACTACAGGCTTTGGTCGCGTCTCTCATAACAGCTGCGAAATAGAGTGAGAAGAGTGTGGGAGCCAGTACAAAACCTTGTTTTCCACCACATGTCACGGGAAACTGGTCTGAAAGCTCGTATTCATGGCGGATTTTTTCCATAATGTTGTCATGAAACTGTCTAATCAAGTTAATAATTTTGTCAGGACAGCCGGTTTTCTTTAGTACAATCCATAGAGCTTCCCATGGGAATCGGTCGATCGTTTTTTCCAGGTCTACAAAGCACATGAAAAGAGGCTAATGTTGCTCTAAACTTTTCTTTTGCATTTGTTTGACATCAAATATGGCATCCAGTGTGCCTCTGTTCGGACGAAAGCCACACTGGGTCTCTGGTAGCACCTTTTCCGCAAGGTGCGTTAGCCGGTTATTGAGTATGTGAGCCAGGACTTTCCCTGCTGCTGAGAGAAGAGAGATTCCCCTGTGAGAACTGCAGTCAGAAATGTCACCTTTGCCTTTGTAAATCTTGAAAATGCAGGCATCTTTCCAATCTTGTGGAATTATTTCGCACTCCCCAATACAAAAAGTGGGTTCGTAATGTTTGGTCCACCATATTTATAAAGTTCTGATGGTAAGTTGTCTAATCCTGCTGATTTGTTGTTTTTCAGCTTAGCCAATGCTGAAATGAATTCACTGAACGGAGGGGCATCAGCAAGTTGTTCATCGACTGGCAGGCATTCAAGTGACTCTATCTATGGAATATCAGTAGTCTGATGTTTGGGATTAAGAACGTCATCAAAATGGTCTGCCCACCGAGCAAGGATATCACTCTGTTACGTCAGCCGACAGGTTTCATCTTTGACATAAACAGTTGCTATCTTCCTTGATGTAGGACCAAATATAGTTTTCGGGCACTCGAAGAATCTGCCTGTTTGGTTTGTGTCAGCCTGGATGATTGCATTTCATTGGCTTTATTCAGAGGGTGCGCACCTTCACTTTCAGCGTTTATGAGATAAGTGAACATGTCCCGCTGCCAGACGTTAAAACTGTCTCCATGGGAGCTCGTCGTTTAGGTGAAGGCAATTGGATCCAATTGTTGCCATTGACGCCAGTTTTCACCTTTTACAAGTGCGGCTGTGGTGAGGATTTCTCCCACGACATGAACTGGCAGTTTATCTTCACTAAAATGGAATTTTGCGACATCAATAATTTAATTCAATACACCTCTCATTCGTTAATCCGTCTTCCCATCTAATCAACAGCATTCTCTTCTAGAAAAATATGTGAAAAGCTACTACTCTCTTCTTGTCAGATCTGCTTATCGCACATATTCAACTCCGTAGAAGTCTACACTCCCGACAAGAATTGTCAGAAGAGGCTTTCTATCACTTAAATTTATATTCTTCAAAGAAATTCTTTCTTTTGAGAAATTCTTTTCCTTCTACGGCCAGTCGGCTTTTGGTATCCTCTCTAGTGTCATCTTCGTCACTTATTTTGCTGCCCAAATAGCAAAACTTAACCACAGCTTTTAGTGTCATCTTTCGTAATCTAATTCTCTCTCAGGACCATCTGATTTAATTCAGCTACAGACCATTACTATTTATAAGATACGAACGTCTCAATTTGTGGTTATACTCTGACTAATTAACAGTAGTAATGCTTCAGCAGTATTTTAAGCAATTTTGTATCTTCATGCTTCGTACTGTCATTGCAATGCTACAAATACACAAACACACAGACCACTATTGTACAAGGGCTATCGTAACCTTTTTTTCTTTTAAATTATAATTCTTTTGCATTTTAACGTCTGTATTTAGGATCATTTAGTGTTCCGTTTATTCATGATATACTGGAAGATCATAACTACAATATATCCTTAAGTGTAGTACGAGAGACGTCGCGTATCAATCTTTTTTCAGTTGTAAATTCTTTGTACTGTTGTTGATTTGCCATAAGTCCTTTCCTTGTTTCCTGTTGTGATATTTTTAGAGTACACCTTGCATAGCATCATAGTACGTGATGTAATCTTATTTTTATATTTTATAGTGTTTTATTGATACAGACTGTGCACAAATTGTTAAGATATTATTTTTACCAATGATTTTGTAAGCTGTATATGTCTTACAATAAGAAGATCCAATCCCTTGACGCACGCCGTCATTACGGGTCTCCGGCCTCGGTTGCGAGGACGTGGTAGCTGCAGGTATCCCATAGCATCAGTTCATGCTTTGACACACGCTGATGTTCATGTGTAGATGCTATAATTGTATACTGCCACGTTTATATGTTTTAAGGCCAGTAAATTACATGCGGGGCTAGTTGTAATGAAATACTTATTTACATAGTATGTTATCTACTTTTGAACAAATTTGGAATTTTGTAAACCCTTCGTAGCTATGTATCTTAACATGCACTGAATTTTACATATTTGGTGTCTGTTCTTTATGACATGTTCGAAAGAATACACATCATTTTATTCCAGCTGCCACTATGAATTAAGACACAGAAGAATGAGGGACATTGGATGCGAGTGGCCATGGATTGATATCAATGGGGAAAGTCGAAAATTTGTGCCGGGCCGGGATTCGAACAGAGGTCTCGTGCTTACTAGGCAGATCTACTGACCAGTGCATCATCCGGACGCTGTGGTCATCGCTACTGCACTCTCCGATCAGACCCAAACTCTCAACCATCCATACTCTAAGACTGTAGTGCCCCTTGCCCATTATCATTAATACTCGAGGCATTTTTCCGATTCCCGTAAGAGTTCTTGCCTGTTTGCGACCACAATGAAGAGATCATTAACCGTTCTTGTCTTACTTATATGTATGTCTGCTCTTTCGAACATGTCTCAAACTAGTTATCAACAAATAAATAAAACTTTTAGCGTAATTTAGGGCGATTCTTCTAACCAGTTTCGGTAATCACATATAGGCTGCAGACCTGTTTCAACCGCACCATGCTGGAGATACCGAAAGTAACTTTGGCATGATGTTTCACTGCCAAGTAACATAGCTCGATTAAACTTGGACCACATAAAGAGGTACCTGCCCAGTATAGTACAGAACGTAACTGAAGGAAATACGCAATGAGACAAACAGATATGACACTTCTACTCAAAGACAACAATTACACTGAAGTCATCGTGGCTCATGATGATCCTCTGGTCGTTACAAAAGACGGGATGCAGTTCCTAATGGGATGTCTGATCACCACGTATAGGGATGCGTGCTCCGTATCAGTGCCCCCGTGCCTACCACAAGGTTGGTGAGTGGTTCTTGTGGTTGAGTGTTTCATCCCTCCATCAGAGTGGTTGACAATCGCTAGATCGTCGTTGCTGTATGCGGAAGTTCAGCAATAGGCCTCTTCAACGCATCCCACACTTGCTAAATAGGATTTAAGTTGAGGAATGTGCAGGACAGCCCATTCATCGAACACCTTCTAGTTCTAGGAGCTCCTCTACTTGCTCCGTGGGAAGCAGCACGCACTACACGTAAAAATGAAGTCAGGGACGAATACAACCCTGAAAAGACGACGTGACTTCGTTGTAGCTATTGCCTTTGAATAAAAATGTTTTTCTTCTTAGACTCGTTACGTATTTCATTCAGTTACTTTCAGAACCATGATCCTGTAGTTATACTACGTCTGGTTTAATGGACCATTGTTGCTTGGTAGTGACACATCATGCGAAAGTTACTTACGTCGTAAGACTGGCACACCACTGTATTTATAAGGCCGACATGTCTTAGGGAACAGGAGAAGCACCTGACGTGGCTTTCATCAGTGGAGAAGCTATGAGAACACTGCCCAGGTAAACAATGGAGAGTATTTTGTTGACGCTGAAGAATTTAATCGTCGCAATCTCTTCCTTCAAACAGAAACTATCCACAGGGCGAAGTATGTTGAGGGCTTGATTCATCAGTCAGATTGGAAGGTTAGGATAGGTTACATCCATCCTGTAGTACCAAAAGATGAGAGGTGAATTTTATTTTTATAATCGTTATTACTGACCATAAAATACTGAATATGGGTACGTCATCGTCCTGTCCATAGAGTAGTGCATACTGCACGTATGTCGATGAAGTATACGACTCATACTTTTATTAAGCGTACTCAGACGATACTTGTTTTTCAAAATTTGATGGAAAGCGCTACGTAAGCTTGAAGTGTCTGCTGTACGAAGGTGTGGGAGGGGAAACTTGTACTACAAAGAGATGCTAAAACACTGGACTCGCATTCGGGAGGACGACGGTTCAATCCCGCGTCCGGCCATCCCGATTTAGGTTTTCCGTGATTTCCCTAAATCACTGCAGGCAAATGCCGGGATGGTTCCTCTGAATGGGCACGGCCGACATCCTTCCCTAATCCGATGAGACCGATGACCACGCTGTCTGGTCTCCTTCCCCAAACAATCAACCAACCAACCAGATGCTAAAACTGGGGTGCATATGTAAGCTACAAAAAGGGGCGGCACTCGAACAGTTTGGGAAAGACTTCTTTTGGACTTTACAAGGAACCACGATGAGCGTGAAGAAGGTGTTTCAACGTGTTCAAGTATATCAAATTTAGCGGCCGCTACAGAAGAAGGAACCATTCTCGAACTTGCCAATGATAACAAAGGATGAAATAAGTAACACAATCTACGAAGAAAATATGGTGGAGAATATAACAGGATTCGAGGAAATGAGATCACAAGAAGTAGAAAAGCAAAAGGGCAAAGAAAAGTACGTAATGAAGTAAACTGAAAATGAATAATTGCTATAGAAACGGTTTCTTCATCGCTTCATATGTAACTGTTGCAGTTAGAAATACACAACACCTGAATTTTTTATTTCCAGTAAGATTTATATGTTTTGCGATATTCGAAATAGCTTCATGTTTCAAAACATATATTCTGCTGTGGATCGTCGTAAAATATGAACGAAATTGAAAATTAAAACCCGAATTTTATTACTGCCGCAGTTTCTGCTACACGCATCAGCGATGTTTTAGAGGGATATAACTTGCCCGTACCGACATTTATTACCAATTTACGTTCCAAAATCCGAGCTTACAGCCATCGAGTGAGAGCATGTCAATGTTCGCAGTGGCCGCACAGAATTACAGCGAGCGGATAATATGTAATTACACTGCAGCTGCTCCATGGCGGGCCGCTTAGCGTGTCAAGGCGTAAATTGCCAAAATGCAGTTACTATTATTAGCCTCCCGCAATTCCTTTACGTATGGCTGAAGTGGAATTTTATAGGAGCTCTTAATGTTTGCGAGTCTGTGGTAGACGGCCAGTAAACAGACTTTTGTGGAACGCAGATTTTTGCCGTTGTATGGGCAATCCATTGTATCTCTCGTTAATAATAGTTGTTAAAATACGCAGTACTGTGTAAGCTCGACAAATGTCGAACACCACATTCTTTTCGTAAGTTCTAGTGACCTACGACTGTCGACTGTCGACTATGTTCAGAAACCAGGATTAATCTTTTGCTTTGTAGCCGATTGAGTGCCAACGAACTGTGTGAGACGTAGGGCTCTATTGGTCTGTTGGTAGGCTGGCAGTTGAAAGATTATGCCTGGGAACATCTTTGAAAAGTGCACTAAACTGGAAACGATGCGTACGGCTGGGCATTTAGCTGAAGTTAGATGTGACGCCAGCGTTCGTGGTGTTGGTTATAACTTTTCATTTATGTGCGTTTATTCCAAGTGGTTGGTCCAAACAAGATTTCCTATACACAAATTCTTATGGTGTTCCTATCACTCGGTTACTTTACAACAACTTTGTGTGCCAGACGCGCTTTGAGTCAAGAATCCATGCACGTTGAGTTAAGAAGCATCGTGCCTTTGCGAACTCGGTAGGCTTCCAGCTGGTTACAGAATCGTGTAGACGTCATTTAATCCGTGATTTTATTCAGTCAACTTGTAAGACGTGTATATTTCTATTGTCTGTTGTCAAACCACATTTTATAAGACGTGTATATTTCTGTTGTCTATTGTCAAACAACAATTTATGGAAGGTGTTCATATTTGATTAACAGGATTAAGTAGGAATAATTAATATTTGTCATGTTGGAAATAATTGTGGTAGCAGGGAATGTCTGCACCAAAGTATTGTTGGCAAGAGAGACCGCACATTGATATAATTTTAAAAAGGGCGGGAGTGACAGCGTATGGATACATTTTAAGAAAAGAACGGGAAAGGCCGCTCATTGAAATATTTTGTAATGGTAGCAGGGATTTTCCGCACCAGAAAGCATTATTGGCAGGAGAGACCGCACTTTAGCGTTCGTAGGAAGTCAGTAGTAAGTGAAAAGTGAAGCGAGTCGGTAGCAGGTCTGAAGCGAGAGGTTGAGATGAGCGGTGTGCCTGCCAGCCACTAGCTACGATTTACAAGGGATTATAAACGGATGTACAGAGACATCATCTATTATCATAAGAGGAACTAATGTTATTGAATTTATTTATTTATTTATTTATTTATTTATTTTTTTTTTTTTGGGAAACTCAAGACTGCTGAAGGTATGTTTGCGCAATGCTAGTTGTAAGATTATTGTAAAAAGTAAGTCCCATTTGAACGTCTGTAAAATCATTTCATTCAGAATATAATTAATTTTTGCCAGCAGTATTGCATTACTGATTATATCCATCTCAAAAACCATCAACGTAAAACTTGGCAAAATTTTATTGTTATCAAGAGAAAGTTTAACTATGAATTACGTAACGTCAGTCAAATTAATTAAAGAAAACGTCAGCTTTGCTATTAAAGAATAACGTCAGCTTTGGTAATAAATACGGCCACTTATTATGACAGCCCACCAGCAGTTAATAGAGTATAGTAAACCAGAGTAAGTATATTCATGTCGCAGTTCGATGTAGCAGTCAGATGGCGATCCAGTAACAGTAAAAAAAAGGTACGAAAGAGTTTTGGTTTATTGCAGATAACGACTGAGGGCCACGGCGACGGCACATTCTATGTTTCGTCGAAATAATCAGAAAATCACTTTTAATAAATTTGTATGCGGAGATTGAGGAAGAGAATTAATTTCAAAGTGAAGATTTCATTTGTTATTATTAAGCAAGAGGTAGAAATCCTAAGTGAAGGTTTCATAGGTTATTGTAAAAGGGAAGGTGGCGTAACAAAAGAGATATAGAGGAGACGGGAAGGTTTCAAACTCAGTCAGTCTCTCCTTCAATACAATTCATTACTAAATTTTATGCCGTATCTGACTCCTCGTGATTGCCAGTAGTTCGAGTTACAGGAGGGAGGATAAGTATATGCAAAAATCTAAAATACAAAGTATTGCCATGGGTAATACGGTGTAGGAAAACCAATGGCACTCAAACCGGCATGCAATCGACTCATAATATATAACTGTAGGTCCCTGCCGTTTTAAAGGAATCTTATACTATTCTTCCTGCAGACTGAAAATTGTATACACCGATACTGGAGGTGGACAGCGATCACGCATCCTCCCGTCCAAACTAAGCCACAAAGACACAGTAATATTCAGATGTGGTGACTGTAGTGGCCAGAGGAGATACAATTCATCCTCGTGCTTACAAAATCAGTGGTGGAAGACACTAGCTGTTTGAACAGGGGCCCTCACTTCTTGGGATACAACATCACCATTGGGGAACAGACACTGTATCTTGGGATAGATCTGATCAGCCATTATGGTCACATAATCTTCGGCAGTAATACGTCCTTGCGGGGTAACTCTAAGGCCCATGAAGAGCTACGATACGACTGCCCAAATTATCACCAAGCCCCTGCCGTATATCACCCCTAGGACGTAAACTCGACCTGAAGTCTGATAAAGTGTGAATCGAGACTCATCCGACCAAACAGCATTCTTCCATAGCTCCATGGTGTAGGTTTTATGGCTTTGGCCGTACATTTTCATCACTGATGAGTAGTTTTGGTATTCCAGCTCAACCTACAGTTCCCAGCTTCTGGAGCTCCCATCGTATTGTTTTGGAGCTGAGAGGATTCGCAAACGTAAAATTTACTTCTTCAGTGACATTTACAGCTGATGTACTCTTAGGTTTGGTCACAATCCTGTTAAGCGAATGCTTCGCACGGTCCTTCAACACAAAGTTTCGTATGCGACGTGAGTTAGCGGATGATGTTTTTCCGCTTTCCCTATATATGGTAGAAATCTACGATACAGTTCCGTTTGAAACATCATACCCTTAGAGTACGTTGGTTGCGGAAGCACTCACCATATAATTTTCCACGTTCGCACTCACCTAGCAAAAACATGATGCGCTCACTAACTACAGAGAACGCTGTTCAGAACACGACTAGCACTAGCAAAGTACAGAGAACTCAGCTTAGCTGTCATTCGTGAGCAAATAAAACAGCGAAATCAGCAGGCTGTTGGGAACATACCTTAAGAGTCATGAGCACTTGTTCATCTTCCATGTCATGAAATACATTACTGGCCATTAAAATTGCTACACCACGAAGATGACGTGCTACAGGCGCGAAAATTAACCGACGGGAAGAAGATGCTGTGATATGCAAATGATTAGCTTTTCAGAGCATTCACACAAGGTTGGCCGGCCAGGGTGGCCGAGCGCTTCTAGGCGCTGCAGTCTGGAACCGTGCGACCGCTACGGTCGCAGGTTCGAATCCTGCCTCGGGCATGTGTGTGTGTGACATCCTTAGGATAGTTAGGTTTAAGCAGTTCTAAGTTATAGGGGACTGATGACCTCAGAAGTTAAGTACCATAGTGCTCAGAGCCATTTGAACCATTTGAACACAAGGTTGGCGCCGGTGGCGACACCTACAACGTGCTGTCATGAGGAAAGTTTCCAACCGATTTCACATACATAAACAGCAGTTGACCGGCGTTTCCTGGTGAAACGTTGTTGTGATGCCTCGTGTAAGGAGGACAAATGCGTACCATCACGTTTCAGACTTTTATTAAGGTCGGATTGTAGCTTATCACGTTTGTGGTTTATCTTATCGCGACATTGCTGCTCACGTTGGTCGAGATCCAATGACTGTTAGCACAATATGGAATCGGTGGGTTCAGGAGGGTAATACGGAACGCCGTGCTGGATACCAACGGCCTCGTATCACTAGCAGTCGAGAAGACAGGCATCTTATCCGCATGGCTGTAACGATTCGTGCAACGACGTCTCGATCCCTGAGTCAACAGATGGGGACGTTTGCAAGACAACAACCATCTGCACGAACAGTTCGACGGCGTTTGCAGCAGCATGGACTATCAGCTCAGAGACCATGGCTGCGGTTACCCTTGGCGCTGCATCACAGACAGGAGCGGCTGCGATGGTGTACTCAACGACGAACCTGGGTTCACGAATGGCTAAACGCCATTTTTTTCGGATGAATCCAGGTTCTGTTTACAGCATTATGATGGTCGCATCCGTGTTTGGCGACACCGCGGCGAAGGCACATTGGAGGCGTGTATCCGTCATCGTCATATTGGCGTATCACCCGGCGTGATGGTATAGGGTGCCATTGATTACACGTCTCGGTCACCTCTTGTTCGCATTGACGGCAGTTTGAGCAGTGGAAGTCACATTTCAGATGTGTTACGACCCGTGGCTCTACCCTTCATTCGATCCCTGCGAAACCCTACACTTCAGCAGGATAATGCACGACTGAATGTTGCAGGTCCTGCACGGGCCTTTCTGGATGCAGAAAATGTTCGACTACTGCCCTGACCAGCACATTCTCCAGATCTCTCACCAATTGAAAACGTTTTGTCAATGGTGGCCGAGCAACTGGCTCGTCACAATACGCCAGTCACTACTCTTGATGAACTGTCGTATCGTGTTGAAGCAGCATGGGCAGCTGTACCTGTACACGCCATCCAAGCTCTGTTTGACCTAACGCCCAGGCGTATTAAGGCCGTTATTACGGCCAGATTTTGTTGTTCTGGATACTGATTTCTCACAATCTGTGCACCCAAATTGCGTGAAAATGTATTCACATGTCAGTTCCAGTATAATGTATCTGTCTAATGAATACCCGTTTATCATCTGCATTTCTTCTTGGTGTAGCAATTTTAATATCCAGTAGTGTACATCTCTTCTACTGAAAGCTCTTTGATTTTCACTTTTTGGAAGGAGGTAGTAGGGACCAAAACAAGAAAAAATGTACTGTAAACATGGGCTCTGAAAGGCATAACATAAGAGCTGTGAGCACTTGTACAGTTGGAGAGAAGTGTTTTACACCAGCGAAGGCGTACAAGTGCTCATAGCTCTTAAAGTATGCATTGTAGATGCCCTGATTACCATAATTTCTTTCTTTTTTCTGCGAATAATTCCTCTTTGCAAAATATTGAAAGCAAAAATCTTGCAGTGGATGGGATCTGTTTCGTAATATCGAAGATGAACACGTGCTCATACCTCTTTGGTAAGCATTTTCGATCTCATGTTTACTAGACATTTATTTCTTATTTCTGTATAACGAACATCTCCCTAAAGTTTGTCAGTGTCTTCTTGCGACGTCCTGTATATGAAGACAAGTACCCCATATTTTGCAGTGTAATTTCAATTGAGATGATATCTGTCAACGTTGGTCTCTGCACTGACAGCTACTGTGACGGATACCACAAGGAGTATTTTCACACGTTACATGAACTAAATGATGCGTACTCGAATGTTTCGATTGGAAAACTCATTCAACCGACTCTGTCACACTCTTATCAGTTATTCTTTCTCTTGTATGAAAACCGTGTTTACATTAAATGGGTTCAGAAATGGCTCTGAGCACTATGGGACTTAACTGCTGAGGTCATCAGTCCCCTAGAACTTAGAACTACTTAAACCTAACTAGCCTAAGGACATCATACACATCCATGCCCGAGGCAGGATTGGAACGTGTGACCGTAGCGGTCGCGCGGTTCCATACTGTAGCCCCTAGAGCCGCTCGGTCACCCCGTGCGGCCATTAAAGGGGTCTCGATCCTCATTGCGCCGTATCGACTGTAAGGTGATGACCACCACATTTCGGTAACCTCGACTGGATAAAAATGGTAATTTTCATATTCTTTGATGTTCAGTTATTAATCGTGTCTGCTACTTATTAAGTTGCTGATTTTTGTGGGGTTTTTGAACTCTTTTAACTTTTTGTTTTCATTAAAGAAGTTGAAATAGGGTTTCCCTACTTCATTACTGGATCGTGGATCTGATTATAAGAAAGTATAATTCCTTTAAATGACTCTACTTACACTAGTAGTTCAACTGCACATGGTAGTTATATCGCAAGAAGTTTCATCTTACGAATGTTCAGTTACGTAATAACAGACGTTAGCGTTTACTAACGTTCAGTTTACCTGTCGTTATTACGAAGTGTAAGATTTTCTATCAGGGAATGAGAAGAGGAAATGTAAGACATTTCAGTAAGTTTACTGATCGTGTGATACATAATTATAAGGATGTGCTATTTAATCACTTTCAAAGAAGGCATTCTCCACAGCTGATCTATAATTTCAGTCCTTGTTTCAAAAAGCATTATAATGATTACTGAGAATTAAAACAACTCAATATTAATAGTACTTAAAAACCAAATTGGTTTCACCTTCGCAGAAAGCCACGCTCAAGTAGATTCAACAACGTGCTTAATCACTTGATCTAAGTTGTTCGCCTAGTGGAACAACCACTTCATCTCACTTGAAAATAACACTCCACGAGGTCAAAACTGTGTGTCCTCTCCGCACAAAAATTGTTTAGAGTGAAGTTGCTGTTCTTACCGTTACATAGATTATGGAACAGGTAACACCAACGCCTTACGTTATTCGGAGGTGTCCATAGTTTACAGACAGCATTTTGCATGCATTTTGTGGATATTTTGTCATAAAATAGTTTGTTTCTGAGTTTACACGGAGTATGAAACATTTCTATACCTTCAACGTGATGTTTGAAAATTGGATGGCCTACTGGTGAATGCATAGTGTCAATGGAACTGTAACACTAGGATAGGAGAAGCTGAAGGGTAGTCACTGTGTCTTAAGGAAATGAAAGCACACACAATGGAAAAGATGGACGGTGCATTGGGATGCTGCTAAGTGATGACAAGACACCAGACAGTAGTCAGCCATTTTAGTGGGCACATCCATTCTTTTACTTTTTTTTTTTTTTTAATCATCAGTATTCTGACTGGCTTAATGCGGCCTGCCACGAATTCCTCTCCTGAGCCAACCTCGTCATCTCAGAGTTGCACTTGCAACCTACGTCCTCAGTTATTTGCTGGTTGTAATCAAGTCTCTGTTTTTCACTACAGTTTCTAACACCTACAGGTCCCTCTAGTATCAAGGAAGTTGTCGCATCATGTCTTAACAGATGCGATACCTCACAACTAGAGTTGGGATGCTTTTGAGAAAAACACATGAAAGGTGGACCGACATATTTCGTCATTTGTTGTTTCATTGAATACCCTTTATTGCTTAACAACAATATTATAGTCACAATTTCAAAAATCTTTTTAAAAGAATAACTTTGCGCACAATCATTTAAGAAACTTGAACAGGCTCAGTCCATTAATAACAATCTAAAACAGTCTACGTCATCAAGACCTGGGCTTGAAACCAGCAGTATACAGTTCCCAAATGCAAGAAAGAAGTCACACCAACTAGGCGTGGCTGCCAGCGGATTCAACAAACATTATAATGAAAGCCACTAAATGTACTAACAGTTTTCAAGCATGTGTAACATGTTACACAAATGGATAACGCGCATTCAGAATACAGAAAGGGTAATAAGTCACGTCACTGATTGTGGCTGTTGGAAAACCCTTAATAATGTATAAGCCTTAATAAAATTCCCTTAAGTTATAAAATACACAATCCTCCCGAAATACTAGCACATCCGGGAATGAATACAACTTAAATTGTGACTCCAAACTGGTATACACGAGCAGAAATGTTGATAATAACTTTTAAATAAATATACAATTGACCAAAATACAAGGTAATATGGGAACCACAGCAGACGGCTATCACAGCCAACAAGCAACACGGAGGCGAGTTTTATAATGAGTGGAGTTACCTAATGACTGTGGACCAAAGGATAGGTTCAACAGTTCATACAGATAAGTAAAAGGCCATACAACTTAACGCACTCCAATATAGCAATTAGGGTGCAAGGTTTAAGGGAGCAGTTAAGGAGCAGGTATAGAGAGGAGGAACTTCAGGCTAGCAGAACACGCTTTAAACCTCATGACGTTACTCAGTTCACCAAATAGGACAGACTAATGGTTCCCAAATAATCAGCGACCTTCCATCGTGTCATGCATCAAACGATCAACTTTGCTTAACTTGAGTCACAGCGACGCTGCTGGAAGAGGCAGCAGGTTGCTGGATAACTCAGACGTCGTGCGACAAGGGCAGTGCCACCACAGCAAAATGCAAACACATCTCTGCTCTGTGCCCAAGGAACAGGAACACGTCGTATGCTGTCAAAGCTACCCTGCCAACACACGTCAGACAGGATCAGTAACATATACAAGTTACAAGCTTAACACCCCTTAAAATTACTTGTAAATTAGAAGACGGAATGTCAGCGCCTGCTGATGCAATTATTAAGGCATACTCATCTACAAAGGGTGCTTTGCCGCCGACACAGTTTATGTCACAAATTAAATTTCGTCGATTCAGTTTACAACAGAGAGTACTCGCACACGTGCACAGAGTATGGTATGGAACAACAAATAGCGATCAGTTACACTGACCGATGATCATACACACAATCATCAGGAGGCGTGTTAATATAGGGGGTTAAATTTCACATTAACACAGACACGGCCTTGCAATATAAAGTGCACAAAAAAAGAACACAACACTTAAATCATTTAGATGTGAAGAAGCCTTGACTTCCTGGGTTCCCAGTCGGTGAGTTATTGCTCCAATCTGTAAAGGTAGTTTTCGAGGTGCCATAAAATTTAAACTTGCGGAGTAGGCTGAGACCTTGCCGGTCAATTTGTACACGAGGTACGCTGCTCTTCCCGCGACTCGCCGCTACCAACCCTTACGCGAGCCAGCAAGGCTAGCCTCCGACCGATTTAATGGCTTGCGGCTTCTCAAGGCTCGTACCGGGCAGCCGGAGCCCCCCAAAAGCCACAACCTGCCTGCCAAGTGCACTCCAGCTAACTGACTGTACCAGGTCTCGACAAACAAAGTAGTTAATGGCGCCAGCGGAGTGCCATGCCGCCAAGACTAAAACCGTCACGGCTCAAGATGACTTACCATTCTGTCCTCTATTTTTGTCATTGTTCTCCATACATTCCTTTCCTTGCCGATTCTCCGGAGAACCTCCTCATTCATGACCTTACCAGTCCGCGTAATGTTCAACATTCTTCAATAACATCACATGTCAAACGATTCGATTTTCTTCTTTTCCGATTTTCCCACAGTCATGTTTAACTACCACAATGCTGTACTGCAAACATACATTTCCTGAAATTTCTTCCTCACATTCATTCCTATGTTTGATGTTAGCAAATTTTTTTGGTCAGGTATGCCCTTGTTGCCAGTGCTAGTCTGCTTCTTATGTCCTCCTTGTTCTGTCCATCTTGGTTTATCATGCTGCCTACGTAACAACATTTCTTAACTTCATCTGCTCCGTAATCACTAATCCTGACATTCAGTTTCTCGCTGTGCTCATTTCTACTACCTCTCATTACTTTCGCCTTATTTCGATCTACTCTCAGTCCATATTCTGAACTTATTATACTGTTAATTCCATTTACCAGTTCGTGTAAATCTTCACTTTCACTGAGGATAGGAATACCATCAGCGAAATTTATCATTGACATCCTTTCACCTTGGTTTAGTTCCGCTCTTGAATCTTTCCTTTACATCCGTCATTGCTTCTTCGATGCATCGACTGAACAGTATGAGCGAAAGACTGCATCCCTGTCTTACACACAATTCCATACAAGTACTTCTTTCTTGGTCTTCCACTCTTATTGTTCCTTGTTGGCTCTTGTACGTATTGTATATAACCTGGCTTTCCAGATAGCTGACCATATTTTTCTTAGAATTTCGAACCATTTTACATTGTCAAACGCTCCAAGTCGACAAATACAGTGAATGTGTCTTGATTTTTGTTTAGTCTTGTTTCCATTATCAGCTGCAACCAACGAACTGCCTCTCTGGTGCCTTCATTTTCCTGAAGGCAAACTGATCGTCATGTAACACATCCTCAGTTTTCAGTTAAATTATTCTGTATATTATTCTTGCTCGCAATTCGGATGCAGAACTTTTAAGGTAAGCGTAAAATAATAGTCTCACTTGTAAGCTCTTGCAGTTTACGTAAATGTGTGTATGTTTTTTTTCCGAAATCGAGATGATGTTCCTTAGTCATCCACTCTGCACAGTAACGTGAGTTGTTATTTTGTTGTCAGTTGCCTCAATGAAGTTAGAAATTCTGACGAAATGTTATCCAACCCTTCTGCCTCATGCGATCTTATGATGTCCATTCTTTTTATATTCTGATTCTGATCCTGGATCCCCCACTTCTCCAAAATCGACTCCTATTTCTTCTTCTAGTGCGTCTGCAGGTAAGTCTTCCCTCTCATAGAGGCTTTCAATGTACTCCTTCCCCCCATTTTCTACACGCTGAGCCAGTCCTTTCTTCTTCTTCTTCTTCTTCTTTCGGTGCCTATCGTGTTAGGATGTTTGTGATCATAATTGCTGTTCTTCTCTTTTGGTAGCAACATGGAATAGTTCTTTCGAATACATACTGAAACAGCATCTAAGGTGGTCAAACAAAGATGTTTGTCTACTTCCAAGTCCTCTTTTGCTGTTGATTTTCCCTTGAAGTATTTTTTGTAGCAAATCATTTTCGATTTGTTCTACGCTTGATACGCCCTAGATATTGCAGCTTTCGGCATTTAACTATCTCTATTAAGTTAGGTGTTTTATTCATTCTTCTCAAAACTACTACAGGTGTCACTCTCTAGGTCCAAGGTATTCTCAGGATCCGCCTATAAAGCCACAATTCAAAAGCCTTCAGTATCTTCTCATTTAAGGTCCATGTTGGTACCCCATATAGGAGAACAGAACGTACATAGCTGTGTAAGCTGTGTAGAAGTTTAATTTTTGTTCTTAGAATTAGGTTATGGCTTTTGAAGGCAGCACTATTTTCTAAAGCACACTCCTTGCTTTCCCGATGTGAAACTCAATTTTTTGCGAGTTATCCTTATATTCGTTTACTATGATTTCAAAATATGTATATTGATTTATCCACTCTATAGTTCTTTGGTATATGACTAAGTTTACTACTGTGATATTTTCCTTAATTGCGACCATGAGTTTTGTCTTTGTGGTGTTTATTTCAAGCCCACACTAACTGCTAACTCTTACAATTCTACCCATAAATAATTTTCACCCTTGAATAGTGTTAGCTAATACAATAGTACCTTCAGCATATCGCATGTTGTTCTTCCGACAATCATTTTTCAAGCAGTCATTTCTTATTGGCTTCTCTGCACTTCCTACTTATTTTACTCGTATGTCTGTATTTCTGAATTTCCTTTAACATGTTTGTTCTATCTTCGATCAACTGAAGTATTCCTCCTGTTACCCATGGTTACTTCGCAATTACTTTCTTTGTAGTAGCGTTTTTCTCTCCATCTTCAGCGATTACCCTTTTTGGAGATGTACATTCCTCTTCAACACTACTGCTTACTGAGCTGTTTATTATTGCAGTATCTACAGCCTTAGAGAACTTCAAGCGTATCTCACCACTCTTCAATACTTGCGTATCTCATTTCTTGATTCATTCTTCCTGACTAGTCTCTTAAACATCAGTCTACTCTTCATCATCACGAAATCGCGATCTTAGTCTATAGCTTCTCCTGGGAATACCTTAAAATCCACCGTATCTGATTTCGTAATTTTTGATTGGCCATGATGTAAATTACAGAAAGCTTCCCTTACCTCACAGCATATTTCAATTATATTTCCTTCTCTCTTGATTCTTGAACAGAGTATTTGCTATTACTAGCTGAAATTTGTAACAGAACTCAATTAATCTGAAAGGGGAAGTATTCCTGGATCTTCCGTCAATGATGAGGTCATCATGACACTTTTTCAGTTACAGGCGACATGTCCTGCACATACACATTATGTGTCTGCAATGTAGTGGTTTCCATTGTCTACTGCATACTCATACTGTTGATAATTGCTGATTCTTTCGTCCGTAAGGACAGTTTCCACCCGAAGGTCAAAAGAGTGCTCTGAAGTTTTGTCCACTCTGCCACCCTCTTTGACGAGAACGTTGGCAGAGAGTGGGGATTTCTTTTTCTGGAAGTCTTCTGCCACCACTGTTAACGATTCTCATTCAAAATATAAGTGGTGGAGGGTTTAATCAAAACAGAACTAATTCTATACGAGGCTTTAGTCCATAGAATATTACAAGGAATATATTCCCCCAGATTCTCGCAGACTCCGATAGTGAAGATTTTAACAGTGTTAACAGTGTTCCATAACAAGTGTTAATAAGATGAAGAGCTATGTGTAAAACATGTAAACGCCACGGACGAAACTAGACAGTATTTGATGGCACTGACACAGCGCTCTACATAAGTTATCCTTGGTATTGTAAATAATATGGGCATTATTGATTTATGTGCTTGCACAACCTATTATTGACATATGTCATTCTGTCTCTAATACTTTCCTGGCTCAAACCCTAAAAGTTACCTTATCACCATAGCCCTTATCTGTGAAGGTAATTGTTACACAAGAAATGTTACTGCAAAAATTGTAACAAAATGCAACATGTAATACAATTTCCCCTGGTATACCAAAATTGTAGCATGGTATCCTATTTTACAGTGAAACTAAAGAAAATTGCATTTTCATCCGCCCCATTGTATGCCCCACCTTAATTCTAAACCCTCATGAAGTGCAAGGGATGTTATGAAACAGGTACAGTCTTAAAATTAAGTAATACTCTAGGGTTCACTACGTCCCAGACCAGGATACATATAGAGCTGAAGCTGAGCTAGATCCTATTTAATCATAAAGTACTATGTTGCATCCATCTAGAACTTTAATCACTTTTCTTTGAAGTCATCAGCATCAGATTACCCTATTTGCTAATCATCGCCTAAGTAGTTGAACTTTCTGCACACACTGCAAGACTGTGACAACTGAAAAAAATGTAAGAGAGAGAGAGACGTTATATAGGGTATCGTTTTACGTAATACAAGTGCTGAGAATGGATTCTTTGACAAAAGAAG